>NC_091260.1:11515937-11818125 GCF_042477335.2 Ovis canadensis | reverse complement strand
GTGGGCCCCACCCGGAAATCACGTGGGCCCCACCCGGAAATCACGTGGGCCCCACCCGGAAATCACGTGGGCCCCACCCGGAAATCACGTGGGCCCCACCCGGAAATCACGTGGGCCCCACCCGGAAATCACGTGGGCCCCACCCGGAAATCACGTGGGCCCCACCCGGAAATCACGTGGGCCCCCAGGGGAAATCACGTGGGCCCCACCCGGAAATCACGTGGGCCCCACCCGGAAATCACGTGGGCCCCACCCGGAAATCACGTGGGCCCCACGGGGAAATCACGTGGGCCCCACCCGGAAATCACGTGGGCCCCACCCGGAAATCACGTGGGCCCCACCCGGAAATCACGTGGGCCCCACCCGGAAATCACGTGGGGCCCACCCGGAAATCACGTGGGCCCCACCCGGAAATCACGTGGGCCCCACCCGGAAATCACGTGGGCCCCACCCGGAAATCACGTGGGCCCCACCCGGAAATCACGTGGGCCCCACGGGGAAATCACGTGGGCCCCACCCGGAAATCACATGTGCCTCACCCGGAAATCATGTGGGCCCCACCCGGAAATCACGTGGGCCCCACCCGGAAATCACGTGGGCACCACCCGGAAATCACGTGGGCCCCACGGGGAAATCACGTGGGCCACACTGGGAAATCACGTGGGCCCCACCCGGAAATCACGTGGGCCCCACCCGGAAACCACGTGGGCCCCACCCGGAAATCACGTGGGCCCCACCCGGAAATCACGTGGGCCCCACCCGGAAATCACGTGGGCCCCACCCGGAAATCACGTGGGCCCCACCCGGAAATCACGTGGGCCCCACCCGGAAATCACGTGGGCCCCACCCGGAAATCACGTGGGCCCCACCCGGAAATCACGTGGGCCCCACCCGGAAATCACGTGGGCCCCACCCGGAAATCACGTGGGCCCCACCCGGAAATCACGTGGGCCCCACCCGGAAATCACGTGGGCCCCCAGGGGAAATCACGTGGGCCCCACCCGGAAATCACGTGGGCCCCACCCGGAAATCACGTGGGCCCCACCCGGAAATCACGTGGGCCCCACCCGGAAATCACGTGGGCCCCACCCGGAAATCACGTGGGCCCCACCCGGAAATCACGTGGGCCCCACGGGGAAATCACGTGGGCCCCACGGGGAAATCACGTGGGCCCCACCCGGAAATCACGTGGGCCCCACCCGGAAATCACGTGGGCCCCACCCGGAAATCACGTGGGCCCCACCCGGAAATCACGTGGGCCCCACCCGGAAATCACGTGGGCCCCACCCGGAAATCACGTGGGCCCCACCCGGAAATCACGTGGGCCCCACCCGGAAATCACGTGGGCCCCACCCGGAAATCACGTGGGCCCCACCCGGAAATCACGTGGGGCCCCAGGGGAAATCACGTGGGCCCCACCCGGAAATCACGTGGGCCCCACCCGGAAATCACGTGGGCCCCACCCGGAAATCACGTGGGCCCCACCCGGAAATCACGTGGGCCCCACCCGGAAATCACGTGGGCCCCACCCGGAAATCACGTGGGCCCCACCCGGAAATCACGTGGGCCCCACCCGGAAATCACGTGGGCCCCACCCGGAAATCACGTGGGCCCCACCCGGAAATCACGTGGGCCCCACCCGGAAATCACGTGGGCCCCCAGGGGAAATCACGTGGGCCCCACCCGGAAATCACGTGGGCCCCACCCGGAAATCACGTGGGCCCCACCCGGAAATCACGTGGGCCCCACCCGGAAATCACGTGGGCCCCACCCGGAAATCACGTGGGCCCCACCCGGAAATCACGTGGGCCCCACCCGGAAATCACGTGGGCCCCCAGGGGAAATCACGTGGGCCCCACCCGGAAATCACGTGGGCCCCACCCGGAAATCACGTGGCGCCCAACCGGAAATCACGTGGGCCCCCAGGGGAAATCACGTGGGCCCCACCCGGAAATCACGTGGGCCCCACCCGGAAATCACGTGGGCCCCACCCGGAAATCACGTGGGCCCCACCCGGAAATCACGTGGGCCCCAACCGGAAATCACGTGGGCCCCACCCGGAAATCACGTGGGCCCCACCCGGAAATCACGTGGGCCCCACCCGGAAATCACGTGGGCCCCACCCGGAAATCACGTGGGCCCCACCCGGAAATCACGTGGGCCCCCAGGGGAAATCACGTGGGCCCCACCCGGAAATCACGTGGGCCCCACCCGGAAATCACTTGGGCCCCACCCGGAAATCACGTGGGGCCCACGGGGAAATCACGTGGGCCCCCAGGGGAAATCACGTGGGCCCCACCCGGAAATCACGTGGGCCCCACCCGGAAATCACGTGGGCCCCACCCGGAAATCACGTGGGCCCCACCCGGAAATCACGTGGGCCCCAACCGGAAATCACGTGGGCCCCACCCGGAAATCACGTGGGCCCCACCCGGAAATCACGTGGGCCCCACCCGGAAATCACGTGGGCCCCACCCGGAAATCACGTGGGCCCCACCCGGAAATCACGTGGGCCCCCAGGGGAAATCACGTGGGCCCCACCCGGAAATCACGTGGGCCCCACCCGGAAATCACGTGGGCCCCACCCGGAAATCACGTGGGCCCCACGGGGAAATCACGTGGGCCCCACCTGGAAATCACGTGGGCCCCACCCGGAAATCACGTGGGCCCCACCCGGAAATCACGTGGGCCCCCAGGGGAAATCACGTGGGCCCCACCCGGAAATCACGTGAGCCCCACCCGAAAATCACGTGGGCCCCACCCGGAAATCACGTGGGCCCCACCCGGAAATCACGTGGGCCCCACCCGGAAATCACGTGGGCCCCACCCGGAAATCACGTGGGCCCCACCCGGAAATCACGTGGGCCCCACCCGGAAATCACATGGGCCCCACCGGAAATCACGTGGGCCCCACCCGGAAATCACGTGGGCCCCACCCGGAAATCACGTGGGCCCCACCCGGAAATCACGTGGGCCCCACCCGGAAATCACGTGGGCCCCACCCGGAAATCACGTGGGCCCCACCCGGAAATCACGTGGGCCCCACCCGGAAATCACGTGGGCCCCACCCGGAAATCACGTGGGCCCCACCCGGAAATCACGTGGGCCCCACCCGGAATTCACGTGGGCCCCCAGGGGAAATCACGTGGGCCCCACCCGGAAATCACGTGGGCCCCACCCGGAAATCACGTGGGCCCCACCCGGAAATCACGTGGGCCCCACGGGGAAATCACGTGGGCCCCACCTGGAAATCACGTGGGCCCCACCCGGAAATCACGTGGGCCCCACCCGGAAATCACGTGGGCCCCCAGGGGAAATCACGTGGGCCCCACCCGGAAATCACGTGAGCCCCACCCGAAAATCACGTGGGCCCCACCCGGAAATCACGTGGGCCCCACCCGGAAATCACGTGGGCCCCACCCGGAAATCACGTGGGCCCCACCCGGAAATCACGTGGGCCCCACCCGGAAATCACGTGGGCCCCACCCGGAAATCACGTGGGCCCCACCCGGAAATCACGTGGGCCCCACCCGGAAATCACGTGGGCCCCACCCGGAAATCAGGTGGGCCCCACCCGGACATCACGCGGGCCCCACGTGGAAATCACGTGGCCCCCACCCGGAAATCACGTGGGCCCCACCCGGAAATCACGTGGGCCCCACCCGGAAATCACGTGGGCCCGACCCGGAAATCACGTGGGCCCCACCCGGAAATCACGTGTGCCCCACCCGGAAATCACGTGGGCCCCACCCGGAAATCACGTGGGCCCCACCCGGAAATCACGTGGGCCCCACCCGGAAATCACGTGGGCCCCACCCGGAAATCACGTGGGCCCCACCCGGAAATCACGTGGGGCCCACCCGGAAATCACGTGGGCCCCACCCGGAAATCACGTGGGCCCCACGGGGAAATCACGTGGGCCCACAGGGGAAATCACGTGGGCCCCACCCGGAAATCACGTGGGCCCCACCCGGAAATCACGTGGGCCCCACCCGGAAATCACGTGGGCCCCACCCGGAAATCACGTGGGCCCCACCCGGAAATCACGTGGGCCCCACCCGGAAATCACGTGGGCCCCACCCGGAAATCACGTGGGCCCCACCCGGAAATCACGTGGGCCCCACCCGGAAATCACGTGGGCCCCACCCGGAAATCACGTGGGCCCCCAGGGGAAATCACGTGGGCCCCACCCGGAAATCACGTGGGCCCCACCCGGAAATCACGTGGGCCCCACCCGGAAATCACGTGGGCCCCACGGGGAAATCACGTGGGACCCACCCGGAAATCACGTGGGCCCCACCCGGAAATCACGTGGGCCCCACCCGGAAATCACGTGGGCCCCACCCGGAAATCACGTGGGGCCCACCCGGAAATCACGTGGGCCCCACCCGGAAATCACGTGGGCCCCACCCGGAAATCACGTGGGCCCCACCCGGAAATCACGTGGGCCCCACCCGGAAATCACGTGGGCCCCACGGGGAAATCACGTGGGCCCCACCCGGAAATCACATGTGCCTCACCCGGAAATCACGTGGGCCCCACCCGGAAATCACGTGGGCCCCACCCGGAAATCACGTGGGCACCACCCGGAAATCACGTGGGCCCCACGGGGAAATCACGTGGGCCACACTGGGAAATCACGTGGGCCCCACCCGGAAATCACGTGGGCCCCACCCGGAAATCACGTGGGCCCCACCCGGAAATCACGTGGGCCCCACCCGGAAATCACGTGGGCCCCACCCGGAAATCACGTGGGCCCCACCCGGAAATCACGTGGGCCCCACCCGGAAATCACGTGGGCCCCACCCGGAAATCACGTGGGCCCCACCCGGAAATCACGTGGGCCCCACCCGGAAATCACGTGGGCCCCACCCGGAAATCACGTGGGCCCCACCCGGAAATCACGTGGGCCCCACCCGGAAATCACGTGGGCCCCACCCGGAAATCACGTGGGCCCCACCCGGAAATCACGTGGGCCCCCAGGGGAAATCACGTGGGCCCCACCCGGAAATCACGTGGGCCCCACCCGGAAATCACGTGGGCCCCACCCGGAAATCACGTGGGCCCCACCCGGAAATCACGTGGGCCCCACCCGGAAATCACGTGGGCCCCACCCGGAAATCACGTGGGCCCCACCCGGAAATCACGTGGGCCCCACGGGGAAATCACGTGGGCCCCACGGGGAAATCACGTGGGCCCCACCCGGAAATCACGTGGGCCCCACCCGGAAATCACGTGGGCCCCACCCGGAAATCACGTGGGCCCCACCCGGAAATCACGTGGGCCCCACCCGGAAATCACGTGGGCCCCACCCGGAAATCACGTGGGCCCCACCCGGAAATCACGTGGGCCCCACCCGGAAATCACGTGGGCCCCACCCGGAAATCACGTGGGCCCCACCCGGAAATCACGTGGGCCCCACCCGGAAATCACGTGGGGCCCCAGGGGAAATCACGTGGGCCCCACCCGGAAATCACGTGGGCCCCACCCGGAAATCACGTGGGCCCCACCCGGAAATCACGTGGGCCCCACCCGGAAATCACGTGGGCCCCACCCGGAAATCACGTGGGCCCCACCCGGAAATCACGTGGGCCCCACCCGGAAATCACGTGGGCCCCACCCGGAAATCACGTGGGGCCCACCCGGAAATCACGTGGGCCCCACCCGGAAATCACGTGGGCCCCACCCGGAAATCACGTGGGCCCCCAGGGGAAATCACGTGGGCCCCACCCGGAAATCACGTGGGCCCCACCCGGAAATCACGTGGGCCCCACCCGGAAATCACGTGGGCCCCACCCGGAAATCACGTGGGCCCCACCCGGAAATCACGTGGGCCCCACCCGGAAATCACGTGGGCCCCACCCGGAAATCACGTGGGCCCCCAGGGGAAATCACGTGGGCCCCACCCGGAAATCACGTGGGCCCCACCCGGAAATCACGTGGGGCCCAACCGGAAATCACGTGGGCCCCCAGGGGAAATCACGTGGGCCCCACCCGGAAATCACGTGGGCCCCACCCGGAAATCACGTGGGCCCCACCCGGAAATCACGTGGGCCCCACCCGGAAATCACGTGGGCCCCAACCGGAAATCACGTGGGCCCCACCCGGAAATCACGTGGGCCCCACCCGGAAATCACGTGGGCCCCACCCGGAAATCACGTGGGCCCCACCCGGAAATCACGTGGGCCCCACCCGGAAATCACGTGGGCCCCCAGGGGAAATCACGTGGGCCCCACCCGTAAATCACGTGGGCCCCACCCGGAAATCACTTGGGCCCCACCCGGAAATCACGTGGGGCCCACGGGGAAATCACGTGGGCCCCCAGGGGAAATCACGTGGGCCCCACCCGGAAATCACGTGGGCCCCACCCGGAAATCACGTGGGCCCCACCCGGAAATCACGTGGGCCCCACCCGGAAATCACGTGGGCCCCAACCGGAAATCACGTGGGCCCCACCCGGAAATCACGTGGGCCCCACCCGGAAATCACGTGGGCCCCACCCGGAAATCACGTGGGCCCCACCCGGAAATCACGTGGGCCCCACCCGGAAATCACGTGGGCCCCCAGGGGAAATCACGTGGGCCCCACCCGGAAATCACGTGGGCCCCACCCGGAAATCACGTGGGCCCCACCCGGAAATCACGTGGGCCCCACGGGGAAATCACGTGGGCCCCACCTGGAAATCACGTGGGCCCCACCCGGAAATCACGTGGGCCCCACCCGGAAATCACGTGGGCCCCCAGGGGAAATCACGTGGGCCCCACCCGGAAATCACGTGAGCCCCACCCGAAAATCACGTGGGCCCCACCCGGAAATCACGTGGGCCCCACCCGGAAATCACGTGGGCCCCACCCGGAAATCACGTGGGCCCCACCCGGAAATCACGTGGGCCCCACCCGGAAATCACGTGGGCCCCACCCGGAAATCACGTGGGCCCCACCGGAAATCACGTGGGCCCCACCCGGAAATCACGTGGGCCCCACCCGGAAATCACGTGGGCCCCACCCGGAAATCACGTGGGCCCCACCCGGAAATCACGTGGGCCCCACCCGGAAATCACGTGGGCCCCACCCGGAAATCACGTGGGCCCCACCCGGAAATCACGTGGGCCCCACCCGGAATTCACGTGGGCCCCCAGGGGAAATCACGTGGGCCCCACCCGGAAATCACGTGGGCCCCACCCGGAAATCACGTTGGCCCCACCCGGAAATCACGTGGGCCCCACCCGGAAATCACGTGGGCCCCACCCGGAAATCACGTGGGCCCCACCCGGAAATCACGTGGGCCCTCAGGGGAAATCACGTGGGCCCCACCCGGAAATCACGTGGGCCCCCAGGGGAAATCACGTGGGCCCCACCCGGAAATCACGTGGGCCCCACCCGGAAATCACGTGGGCCCCACCCGGAAATCACGTGGGCCCCCAGGGGAAATCACGTGGGCCCCACCCGGAAATCACGTGGGCCCCACCCGGAAATCACGTGGGCCCCCAGGGGAAATCACGTGGGCCCCACCCGGAAATCACGTGGGCCCCACCCGGAAATCACGTGGGCCCCACCCGGAAATCACGTGGGCCCCACCCGGAAATCACGTGGGCCCCACCCGGAAATCACGTGGGCCCCCAGGGGAAATCACGTGGGCCCCACCCGGAAATCACGTGGGCCCCACCCGGAAATCACGTGGGCCCCACCCGGAAATCACGTGGGCCCCACCCGGAAATCACGTGGGCCCCACCCGGAAATCACGTGGGCCCCACCCGGAAATCACGTGGGCCCCACCCGGAAATCACGTGGGCCCCACCCGGAAATCACGTGGGCCCCACCCGGAAATCACGTGGGCCCCACCCGGAAATCACGTGGGCCCCACCCGGAAATCACGTGGGCCCCACCCGGAAATCACGTGGGCCCCACCCGGAAATCACGTGGGGCCCACCCGGAAATCACGTGGGCCCCACGGGGAAATCACGTGGGCCCCACCCGGAAATCACGTGGGCCCCACCCGGAAATCACGTGGGCCCCACCCGGAAATCACGTGGGCCCCACCCGGAAATCACGTGGGCCCCACCCGGAAATCACGTGGGCCCCACCCGGAAATCACGTGGGCCCCACCCGGAAATCACGTGGGCCCCACCCGGAAATCACGTGGGCCCCACCCGGAAATCACGTGGGCCCCACCCGGAAATCACGTGGGCCCCACCCGGAAATCACGTGGGCCCCCAGGGGAAATCACGTGGGCCCCACCCGGAAATCACGTGGGCCCCACCCGGAAATCACGTGGGACCCACACGGAAATCACGTGGGCCCCACCCGGAAATCACGTGGGCCCCACCCGGAAATCACGTGGGCCCCACGGGGAAATCCCGTGGGCCCCCAGGGGAAATCACGTGGGCCCCACCCGGAAATCACGTGGGCCCCACCCGGAAATCACGTGGGCCCCCAGGGGAAATCCCGTGGGCCCCCAGGGGAAATCACGTGGGCCCCACCCGGAAATCACGTGGGCCCCACCCGGAAATCACGTGGGCCCCACGGGGAAATCACGTGGGCCCCACCCGGAAATCACGTGGGGCCCACCCGGAAATCACGTGGGCCCCACGGGGAAATCACGTGGGCCCCACCGGGAAATCACGTGGGCCCCACCCGGAAATCACGTGGGCCCCACCCGGAAATCACGTGGGGCCCACCCGGAAATCACGTGGGCCCCCAGGGGAAATCACGTGGGCCCCACCCTGAAATCACGTGGGCCCCACCCGGAAATCACGTGGGCCCCACCCGGAAATCACTTGGGCCCCACCCGGAAATCACGTGGGCCCCACCCGGAAATCACGTGGGCCCCACCCGGAAATCACGTGGGCCCCACCCGGAAATCACGTGGGCCCCACCCGGAAATCACGTGGGCCCCACCCGGAAATCACGTGGGCCCCACCCGGAAATCACGTGGGCCCCACCCGGAAATCACGTGGGCCCCCAGGGGAAATCACGTGGGCCCCACCCGGAAATCACGTGGGCCCCACCCGGAAATCACGTGGGCCCCACCCGGAAATCACGTGGGCCCCACCCGGAAATCACGTGGGCCCCCAGGGGAAATCACGTGGGCCCCACCCGGAAATCACGTGGGCCCCACCCGGAAATCACGTGGGACCCACACGGAAATCACGTGGGCCCCACCCGGAAATCACGTGGGCCCCACCCGGAAATCACGTGGGCCCCACGGAGAAATCCCGTGGGCCCCCAGGGGAAATCACGTGGGCCCCACCCGGAAATCACGTGGGCCCCACCCGGAAATCACGTGGGCCCCCAGGGGAAATCACGTGGGCCCCCACGGGGAAATCACGTGGGCCCCACCCGGAAATAACGTGGGCCCCACCCGGAAATCACGTGGGCCCCCAGGGGAAATCATGTGGGCCCCACCCGGAAATCACGTGGGCCCCACCCGGAAATCACGTGGGCCCCACCCGGAAATCACGTGGGCCCCACCCGGAAATCACGTGGGCCCCACCCGGAAATCACGTGGGCCCCACCCGGAAATCACGTGGGCCCCACCCGGAAATCACGTGGGCCCCACCCGGAAATCACGTGGGCCCCACCCGGAAATCACGAGGGCCCCCAGGGGAAATCACGTGGGCCCCACCCGGAAATCACGTGGGCCCCACCCGGAAATCACATGGGCCCCACCCGGAAATCACGTGGGCCCCACGGGGAAATCACGTGGGCCCCACCTGGAAATCACGTGGGCCTCACCCGGAAATCACGTGGGCCCCACCCGGAAATCACGTGGGCCCCCAGGGGAAATCACGTGGGCCCCACCCGGAAATCACGTGGGCCCCACCCGGAAATCACGTGGGGCCCACCCGGAAATCACGTGGGCCCCACGGGGAAATCACGTGCGCCCCACCCGGAAATCACGTGGGCCCCACCCGGAAATCACGTGGGCCCCACCCGGAAATCACGTGGGCCCCACCCGGAAATCACGTGGGCCCCACCCGGAAATCACGTGGGCCCCACGGGGAAATCACCTGGGCCCCACCCGGAAATCACGTGGGCCCCACCCGGAAATCACGTGGGCCCCACCCGGAAATCACGTGGGCCCCACCCGGAAATCACGTGGGCCCCACCCGGAAATCACGTGGGCCCCACCCGGAAATCACGTGGGCCCCACCCGGAAATCACGTGGGCCCCACCCGGAAATCACGTGGGCCCCATGGGGAAATCACGTGGGCCCCACCCGAAAATCACGTGGGCCCCACCCGGAAATCACGTGGGCCCCCAGGGGAAATCACGTGGGGCCCACCCGGAAATCACGTGGGCCCCACCCGGAAATCACGTGGGACCCACACGGAAATCACGTGGGCCCCACCCGGAAATCACGTGGGCCCCACCCGGAAATCACGTGGGCCCCACGGAGAAATCCCGTGGGCCCCCAGGGGAAATCACGTGGGCCCCACCCGGAAATCACGTGGGCCCCACCCGGAAATCACGTGGGCCCCCAGGGGAAATCCCGTGGGCCCCCAGGGGAAATCACGTGGGCCCCACCCGGAAATAACGTGGGCCCCACCCGGAAATCACGTGGGCCCCCAGGGGAAATCATGTGGGCCCCACCCGGAAATCACGTGGGCCCCACCCGGAAATCACGTGGGCCCCACCCGGAAATCACGTGGGCCCCACACGGAACTCACGTGGGCCCCACCCGGAAATCACGTGGGCCCCACACGGAAATCACGTGGGCCCCACCCGGAAATCACGTGGGCCCCACCCGGAAATCACGTGGGCCCCACCCGGAAATCACGTGGGCCCCACCCGGAAATCACGTGGGCCCCACCCGGAAATCACGTGGGCCCCACCCGGAAATCACGTGGGCCCCACCCGGAAATCACGTGGGCCCCACCCGGAAATCACGTGGGCCCCACCCGGAAATCACGTGGGCCCCACCCGGAAATCACGTGGGCCCCACCCGGAAATCACGTGGGCCCCACGGGGAAATCACGTGGGCCCCACCCGGAAAACACGTGTGCCCCACCCGGAAATCACGTGGGCCCCACGCGGAAATCACGTGGGCCCCACCCGGAAATCACGTGGGCCCCACCCGGAAATCACGTGGGCCCCACCCGGAAATCACGTGGGCCCCACCCGGAAATCACGTGGGCCCCACCCGGAAATCACGTGGGCCCCACCCGGAAATCACGTGGGCCCCACCCGGAAATAAGGTGGGCCCCACCCGGAAATCACGTGGGCCCCACCCGGAAATCACGTGGGCCCCACGGGGAAATCACGTGGGCCCCCAGGGGAAATCACGTGGGCCCCACCCGGAAATCACGTGGGCCCCACCCGGAAATCACGTGGGCCCCACCCGGAAATCACGTGGGCCCCACCCGGAAATCACGTGGGCCCCACCCGGAAATCACGTGGGCCCCACCCGGAAATCACGAGGGCCCCCAGGGGAAATCACGTGGGCCCCACCCGGAAATCACGTGGGCCCCACCCGGAAATCACATGGGCCCCACCCGGAAATCACGTGGGCCCCACGGGGAAATCACGTGGGCCCCACCTGGAAATCACGTGGGCCTCACCCGGAAATCACGTGGGCCCCACCCGGAAATCACGTGGGCCCCCAGGGGAAATCACGTGGGCCCCACCCGGAAATCACGTGGGCCCCACCCGGAAATCACGTGGGGCCCACCCGGAAATCACGTGGGCCCCACGGGGAAATCACGTGCGCCCCACCCGGAAATCACGTGGGCCCCACCCGGAAATCACGTGGGCCCCACCCGGAAATCACGTGGGCCCCACCCGGAAATCACGTGGGCCCCACCCGGAAATCACGTGGGCCCCACGGGGAAATCACCTGGGCCCCACCCGGAAATCACGTGGGCCCCACCCGGAAATCACGTGGGCCCCACCCGGAAATCACGTGGGCCCCACCCGGAAATCACGTGGGCCCCACCCGGAAATCACGTGGGCCCCACCCGGAAATCACGTGGGCCCCACCCGGAAATCACGTGGGCCCCACCCGGAAATCACGTGGGCCCCATGGGGAAATCACGTGGGCCCCACCCGGAAATCACGTGGGCCCCACCCGGAAATCACGTGGGCCCCACCCGGAAATCACGTGGGGACCACCCGGAAATCACGTGGGCCCCACCCGGAAATCACGTGGGCCCCACCCGGAAATCACGTGGGCCCCACCCGGAAATCACGTGGGCCCTACCCGGAAATCACGTGGGCCCCACCCGGAAATCACGTGGGCACCACCCGGAAATCACGTGGGCCCCACCCGGAAATCACGTGGGCCCCACCCGGAAATCACATGGGGCCCACCCGGAAATCACGTGGGCCCCACCGGGAAACCACGTGGGCCCCACGGGGAAATCACGTGGGCCCCCAGGGGAAATCACGTGGGCCCCACCCGGAAATCACGTGGGCCCCACCCGGAAATCACGTGGGCCCCACCCGGAAATCACGTGGGCCCCACGGGGAAATCACGTGGGCCCCACCCGGAAATCACGTGGGCCCCACCCGGAAATCACGTGGGCCCCCAGGGGAAATCACGTGGGCCCCACCCGGAAATCACGTGGGCCCCACGGGGAAATCACGTGGGCCCCACCCGGAAATCACGTGGGCCCCACCCGGAAATCACGTGGGCCCCACCCGGAAATCACGTGGGCCCCACCCGGAAATCACGTGGGGCCCACCCGGAAATCACGTGGGCCCCACGGGGAAATCACGTGGGCCCCACCCGGAAATCACGTGGGCCCCACCCGGAAATCACGTGGGCCCCACCCGAAAATCACGTGGGCCCCACCCGGAAATCACGTGGGGCCCACCCGGAAATCCGGTGGGCCCCACGGGGAAATCACGTGGGCCCCACGGGGAAATCACGTGGGCCCCACCCGGAAATCACCTGGGGCCCACCCGGAAATCACGTGGGCCCGCAGGGGAAATCACGTGGGCCCCACCCGGACATCACGTGGGCCCCCAGGGGAAATCACGTGGGCCCAACCCGGAAATCACGTGGGCCCCACCCGGAAATCACGTGGGCCCCACCCGGAAATCACGTGGGCCCCACCCGGAAATCACGTGGGCCCCACTCGGAAATCACGTGGGCCCCCAGGGGAAATCACGTGGGCCCCACCCGGAAATCACGTGGGCCCCACCCGGAAATCACGTGGGCCCCACCCGGAAATCACGTGGGCCCCACCCGGAAATCACGTGGGCCCCACCCGGAAATCACGTGGGCCCCACCCGGAAATCACGTGGGCCCCACCCGGAAATCACCTGGGGCCCACCCGGAAATCACGTGGGCCCCCAGGGGAAATCACGTGGGCCCCACCCGGAAATCACGTGGGCCCCACCCGGAAATCACGTGGGCCCCACCCGGAAATCACGTGGGCCCCACCCGGAAATCACGTGGGCCCCACCCGGAAATCACGTGGGGCCCCAGGGGAAATCACGTGGGCCCCACCCGGAAATCACGTGGGCCCCACCCGGAAATCACGTGGGCCCCACCCGGAAATCACCTGGGGCCCACCCGGAAATCACGTGGGCCCCCAGGGGAAATCACGTGGGCCCCACCCGGAAATCACGTGGGCCCCACCCGGAAATCACGTGGGCCCCACCCGGAAATCACGTGGGCCCCACCCGGAAATCACGTGGGCCCCACCCGGAAATCACGTGGGGCCCACCCGGAAATCACGTGGGCCCCACGGGGAAATCACGTGGGCCCCACCCGGAAATCACGTGGGCCCCACCCGGAAATCACGTGGGCCCCACCCGGAAATCACGTGGGCCCCACCCGGAAATCACGTGGGGCCCACCCGGAAATCCGGTGGGCCCCACGGGGAAATCACGTGGGCCCCACGGGGAAATCACGTGGGCCCCACCCGGAAATCACCTGGGGCCCACCCGGAAATCACGTGGGCCCCCAGGGGAAATCACGTGGGCCCCACCCGGAAATCACGTGGGCCCCCAGGGGAAATCACGTGGGCCCCACCCGGAAATCACGTGGGCCCCACCCGGAAATCACGTGGGCCCCACCCGGAAATCACGTGGGCCCCACCCGGAAATCACGTGGGCCCCCAGGGGAAATCACGTGGGCCCCACCCGGAAATCACGTGGGCCCCACCCGGAAATCACGTGGGCCCCACCCGGAAATCACGTGGGCCCCACCCGGAAATCACGTGGGCCCCACCCGGAAATCACCTGGGCCCCACCCGGAAATCACCTGGGCCCCACCCGGAAATCACGTGGGCCCCCAGGGGAAATCACGTGGGCCCCAACACGGAAATCACGTGGGCCCCACCCGTAAATCACTTGTGCCCCACCCGGAAATCACGTGGGCCCCACCCGGAAATCACGTGGGCCCCACCCGGAAATCACGTGCGCCCCACCCGGAAATCACGTGGGGCCCACCCGGAAATCACGTGGGCCCCACCCGGAAATCACGTGGGCCCCCAGGGGAAATCACGTGGGCCCCACCCGGAAATCACGTGGGCCCCACCCGGAAATCACGTGGGCCCCACCCGGAAATCACGTGGGCCCCACCCGGAAATCACGTGGGCCCCACCCGGAAATCACGTGGGCCCCACCCGGAAATCACGTGGGCCCCACCCGGAAATCACGTGGGCCCCACCCGGAAATCACGTGGGCCCCACCCGGAAATCACGTGGGGCCCACCCGGAAATCACGTGGGCCCCACCCGGAAATCACGTGGGCCCCACGGGGAAATCACGTGGGCCCCACCCGGAAATCACGTGGGCCCCACCCGGAAATCACGTGGGCCCCACCCGGAAATCACGTGGGCCCCACCCGGAAATCACGTGGGCCCCACCCGGAAATCACGTGGGCCCCACCCGGAAATCACGTGGGGCCCACCCGGAAATCACGTGGGCCCCCAGGGGAAATCACGTGGGCCCCACCCGGAAATCACGTGGGCCCCACCCGGAAATCACGTGGGCCCCACCCGGAAATCACGTGGGCCCCACCCGGAAATCACGTGGGCCCCACCCGGAAATCACGTGGGCCCCACCCGGAAATCACGTGGGCCCCCAGGGGAAATCACGTGGGCCCCACCCGGAAATCACGTGGGCCCCACCCGGAAATCACGTGGGCCCCACCCGGAAATCACGTGGGCCCCACCCGGAAATCACGTGGGCCCCACCCGGAAATCACGTGGGCCCCACCCGGAAATCACGTGGGCCCCACCCGGAAATCACGTGGGCCCCACCCGGAAATCACGTGGGCCCCACCCGGAAATCAAGTGTGCCTCACCCGGAAATCACGTGGGCCCCACCCGGAAATCACGTGGGCCCCACCCGGAAATCACGTGGGCCCCACCCGGAAATCACGTGGGCCCCACCCGGAAATCACGTGGGCCACACGGGGAAATCACGTGGGCCCCACCCGGAAATCACGTGGGCCCCACCCGGAAATCACGTGGGCCCCACCCGGAAATCACGTGGGCCCCACCCGGAAATCACGTGGGCCCCACCCGGAAATCACGTGGGCCCCACCCGGAAATCACATGGGCCCCCAGGGGAAATCACGTGGGCCCCACCCGGAAATCACGTGGGCCCCACAAGGAAATCACGTGGGCCCCACCCGGAAGTCACGTGGGCCCCACCCGGAAATCACGTGGGCCCCACCCGGAAATCACGTGGGCCCCACCCGGAAATCACGTGGGCCCCACCCGGAAATCACGTGGGCCCCACCCGGAAATCACGTGGGCCCCACCCGGAAATCACGTGGGCCCCACCCGGAAATCACGTGGGCCCCACCCGGAAATCACGTGGGCCCCACGGGGAAATCACGTGGGCCCCACCCGGAAATCACGTGTGCCCCACCCGGAAATCTCGTGGGCCCCACCCGGAAATCACGTGGGCCCCACCCGGAAATCACGTGGGCCTCACCCGGAAATCACGTGGGCCCCACCCGGAAATCACGTGGGCCCCACCCGGAAATCACGTGGGCCCCACCCGGAAATCACGTGGGCCCCACCCGGAAATCACGTGGGCCCCACCCGGAAATCACGTGGGCCCCACCCGGAAATAAGGTGGGCCCCACCCGGAAATCACGTGGGCCCCACCCGGAAATCACGTGGGCCCCACGGGGAAATCACGTGGGCCCCCAGGGGAAATCACGTGGGCCCCACCCGGAAATCACGTGGGCCCCACCCGGAAATCACGTGGGCCCCACCCGGAAATCACGTGGGCCCCACCCGGAAATCACGTGGGCCCCACCCGGAAATCACGTGGGCCCCACCCGGAAATCACGAGGGCCCCCAGGGGAAATCACGTGGGCCCCACCCGGAAATCACGTGGGCCCCACCCGGAAATCACGTGGGACCCACACGGAAATCACGTGGGCCCCACCCGGAAATCACGTGGGCCCCACCCGGAAATCACGTGGGCCCCACGGGGAAATCCCGTGGGCCCCCAGGGGAAATCACGTGGGCCCCACCCGGAAATCACGTGGGCCCCACCCGGAAATCACGTGGGCCCCCAGGGGAAATCCCGTGGGCCCCCAGGGGAAATCACGTGGGCCCCACCCGGAAATCACGTGGGCCCCACCCGGAAATCACGTGGGCCCCACGGGGAAATCACGTGGGCCCCACCCGGAAAACACGTGTGCCCCACCCGGAAATCACGTGGGCCCCACGCGGAAATCACGTGGGCCCCACCCGGAAATCACGTGGGCCCCACCCGGAAATCACGTGGGCCCCACCCGAAAATCACGTGGGGCCCACCCGGAAATCACGTGGGCCCCCAGGGGAAATCACGTGGGCCCCACCCGGAAATCACGTGGGCCCCACCCGGAAATCACGTGGGCCCCACCCGGAAATCACGTGGGCCCCACCCGGAAATCACGTGGGCCCCACCCGGAAATCACGTGGGCCCCACCCGGAAATCACGTGGGGCCCACCCGGAAATCACGTGGGCCCCACCCGGAAATCACGTGGGCCCCACCCGGAAATCACGTGGGCCCCACCCGGAAATCACGTGGGCCCCACCCGGAAATCACGTGGGCCCCACCCGGAAATCACGTGGGCCCCACCCGGAAATCACGTGGGCCCCACCCGGAAATCACGTGGGGCCCACCCGGAAATCACGTGGGCCCCACGGGGAAATCACGTGGGCCCCACCGGGAAATCACGTGGGCCCCACCCGGAAATCACGTGGGCCCCACCCGGAAATCACGTGGGGCCCACCCGGAAATCACGTGGGCCCCCAGGGGAAATCACGTGGGCCCCACCCTGAAATCACGTGGGCCCCACCCGGAAATCACGTGGGCCCCACCCGGAAATCACTTGGGCCCCACCCGGAAATCACGTGGGCCCCACCCGGAAATCACGTGGGCCCCACCCGGAAATCACGTGGGCCCCACCCGGAAATCACGTGGGCCCCACCCGGAAATCACGTGGGCCCCACCCGGAAATCACGTGGGCCCCACCCGGAAATCACGTGGGCCCCACCCGGAAATCACGTGGGCCCCCAGGGGAAATCACGTGGGCCCCACCCGGAAATCACGTGGGCCCCACCCGGAAATCACGTGGGCCCCACCCGGAAATCACGTGGGCCCCACCCGGAAATCACGTGGGCCCCCAGGGGAAATCACGTGGGCCCCACCCGGAAATCACGTGGGCCCCACCCGGAAATCACGTGGGACCCACACGGAAATCACGTGGGCCCCACCCGGAAATCACGTGGGCCCCACCCGGAAATCACGTGGGCCCCACGGAGAAATCCCGTGGGCCCCCAGGGGAAATCACGTGGGCCCCACCCGGAAATCACGTGGGCCCCACCCGGAAATCACGTGGGCCCCCAGGGGAAATCACGTGGGCCCCCACCCGGAAATCACGTGGGCCCCACCCGGAAATAACGTGGGCCCCACCCGGAAATCACGTGGGGCCCCCAGGGGAAATCACGTGGGCCCCACCCGGAAATCACGTGGGCCCCACCCGGAAATCACGTGGGCCCCACCCGGAAATCACGTGGGCCCCACCCGGAAATCACGTGGGCCCCACCCGGAAATCACGTGGGCCCCACACGGAAATCACGTGGGCCCCACCCGGAAATCACGTGGGCCCCACCCGGAAATCACGTGGGCCCCACCCGGAAATCACGTGGGCCCCACCCGGAAATCACGTGGGCCCCACCCGGAAATCACGTGGGCCCCACCCGGAAATCACGTGGGCCCCACCCGGAAATCACGTGGGCCCCACCCGGAAATCACGTGGGCCCCACCCGGAAATCACGTGGGCCCCACCCGGAAATCACGTGGGCCCCACCCGGAAATCACGTGGGCCCCACGGGGAAATCACGTGGGCCCCACCCGGAAAACACGTGTGCCCCACCCGGAAATCACGTGGGCCCCACGCGGAAATCACGTGGGCCCCACCCGGAAATCACGTGGGCCCCACCCGGAAATCACGTGGGCCCCACCCGGAAATCACGTGGGCCCCACCCGGAAATCACGTGGGCCCCACCCGGAAATCACGTGGGCCCCACCCGGAAATCACGTGGGCCCCACCCGGAAATAAGGTGGGCCCCACCCGGAAATCACGTGGGCCCCACCCGGAAATCACGTGGGCCCCACGGGGAAATCACGTGGGCCCCCAGGGGAAATCACGTGGGCCCCACCCGGAAATCACGTGGGCCCCACCCGGAAATCACGTGGGCCCCACCCGGAAATCACGTGGGCCCCACCCGGAAATCACGTGGGCCCCACCCGGAAATCACGTGGGCCCCACCCGGAAATCACGAGGGCCCCCAGGGGAAATCACGTGGGCCCCACCCGGAAATCACGTGGGCCCCACCCGGAAATCACATGGGCCCCACCAGGAAATCACGTGGGCCCCACGGGGAAATCACGTGGGCCCCACCTGGAAATCACGTGGGCCTCACCCGGAAATCACGTGGGCCCCACCCGGAAATCACGTGGGCCCCCAGGGGAAATCACGTGGGCCCCACCCGGAAATCACGTGGGCCCCACCCGGAAATCACGTGGGGCCCACCCGGAAATCACGTGGGCCCCACGGGGAAATCACGTGCGCCCCACCCGGAAATCACGTGGGCCCCACCCGGAAATCACGTGGGCCCCACCCGGAAATCACGTGGGCCCCACCCGGAAATCACGTGGGCCCCACCCGGAAATCACGTGGGCCCCACGGGGAAATCACCTGGGCCCCACCCGGAAATCACGTGGGCCCCACCCGGAAATCACGTGGGCCCCACCCGGAAATCACGTGGGCCCCACCCGGAAATCACGTGGGCCCCACCCGGAAATCACGTGGGCCCCACCCGGAAATCACGTGGGCCCCACCCGGAAATCACGTGGGCCCCACCCGGAAATCACGTGGGCCCCATGGGGAAATCACGTGGGCCCCACCCGGAAATCACGTGGGCCCCACCCGGAAATCACGTGGGCCCCACCCGGAAATCACGTGGGGCCCACCCGGAAATCACGTGGGCCCCACCCGGAAATCACGTGGGCCCCACCCGGAAATCACGTGGGCCCCACCCGGAAATCACGTGGGCCCTACCCGGAAATCACGTGGGCCCCACCCGGAAATCACGTGGGCACCACCCGGAAATCACGTGGGCCCCACCCGGAAATCACGTGGGCCCCACCCGGAAATCACATGGGGCCCACCCGGAAATCACGTGGGCCCCACCGGGAAACCACGTGGGCCCCACGGGGAAATCACGTGGGCCCCCAGGGGAAATCACGTGGGCCCCACCCGGAAATCACGTGGGCCCCACCCGGAAATCACGTGGGCCCCACCCGGAAATCACGTGGGCCCCACGGGGAAATCACGTGGGCCCCACCCGGAAATCACGTGGGCCCCACCCGGAAATCACGTGGGCCCCCAGGGGAAATCACGTGGGCCCCACCCGGAAATCACGTGGGCCCCACGGGGAAATCACGTGGGCCCCACCCGGAAATCACGTGGGCCCCACCCGGAAATCACGTGGGCCCCACCCGGAAATCACGTGGGCCCCACCCGGAAATCACGTGGGGCCCACCCGGAAATCACGTGGGCCCCACGGGGAAATCACGTGGGCCCCACCCGGAAATCACGTGGGCCCCACCCGGAAATCACGTGGGCCCCACCCGAAAATCACGTGGGCCCCACCCGGAAATCACGTGGGGCCCACCCGGAAATCCGGTGGGCCCCACGGGGAAATCACGTGGGCCCCACGGGGAAATCACGTGGGCCCCACCCGGAAATCACCTGGGGCCCACCCGGAAATCACGTGGGCCCGCAGGGGAAATCACGTGGGCCCCACCCGGAAATCACGTGGGCCCCCAGGGGAAATCACGTGGGCCCAACCCGGAAATCACGTGGGCCCCACCCGGAAATCACGTGGGCCCCACCCGGAAATCACGTGGGCCCCACCCGGAAATCACGTGGGCCCCACTCGGAAATCACGTGGGCCCCCAGGGGAAATCACGTGGGCCCCACCCGGAAATCACGTGGGCCCCACCCGGAAATCACGTGGGCCCCACCCGGAAATCACGTGGGCCCCACCCGGAAATCACGTGGGCCCCACCCGGAAATCACGTGGGCCCCACCCGGAAATCACGTGGGCCCCACCCGGAAATCACGTGGGCCCCACCCGGAAATCACCTGGGGCCCACCCGGAAATCACGTGGGCCCCCAGGGGAAATCACGTGGGCCCCACCCGGAAATCACGTGGGCCCCACCCGGAAATCACGTGGGCCCCACCCGGAAATCACGTGGGCCCCACCCGGAAATCACGTGGGCCCCACCCGGAAATCACGTGGGGCCCCAGGGGAAATCACGTGGGCCCCACCCGGAAATCACGTGGGCCCCACCCGGAAATCACGTGGGCCCCACCCGGAAATCACCTGGGGCCCACCCGGAAATCACGTGGGCCCCCAGGGGAAATCACGTGGGCCCCACCCGGAAATCACGTGGGCCCCACCCGGAAATCACGTGGGCCCCACCCGGAAATCACGTGGGCCCCACCCGGAAATCACGTGGGCCCCACCCGGAAATCACGTGGGGCCCACCCGGAAATCACGTGGGCCCCACGGGGAAATCACGTGGGCCCCACCCGGAAATCACGTGGGCCCCACCCGGAAATCACGTGGGCCCCACCCGGAAATCACGTGGGCCCCACCCGGAAATCACGTGGGGCCCACCCGGAAATCCGGTGGGCCCCACGGGGAAATCACGTGGGCCCCACGGGGAAATCACGTGGGCCCCACCCGGAAATCACGTGGGCCCCACCCGGAAATCACGTGGGCCCCACCCGGAAATCACGTGGGCCCCACCCGGAAATCACGTGGGCCCCCAGGGGAAATCACGTGGGCCCCACCCGGAAATCACGTGGGCCCCACCCGGAAATCACGTGGGCCCCACGGGGAAATCACGTGGGCCCCACCCGGAAATCACGTGGGCCCCACCCGGAAATCACCTGGGGCCCACCCGGAAATCACCTGGGGCCCACCCGGAAATCACGTGGGCCCCCAGGGGAAATCACGTGGGCCCCACCCGGAAATCACGTGGGCCCCACCCGGAAATCACGTTGGCCCCACCCGGAAATCACGTGGGCCCCACCCGGAAATCACGTGGGCCCCACCCGGAAATCACGTGGGCCCCACCCGGAAATCACGTGGGGCCCACCCGGAAATCACGTGGGCCCCACCCGGAAATCACGTGGGCCCCCAGGGGAAATCACGTGGGCCCCACCCGGAAATCACGTGGGCCCCACCCGGAAATCACGTGGGCCCCACCCGGAAATCACGTGGGCCCCACCCGGAAATCACGTGGGCCCCACCCGGAAATCACGTGGGCCCCACCCGGAAATCACGTGGGCCCCACCCGGAAATCACGTGGGCCCCACCCGGAAATCACGTGGGCCCCACCCGGAAATCACGTGGGCCCCACCCGGAAATCACGTGGGCCCCACCCGGAAATCACGTGGGGCCCACCCGGAAATCACGTGGGCCCCACCCGGAAATCACGTGGGCCCCACGGGGAAATCACGTGGGCCCCACCCGGAAATCACGTGGGCCCCACCCGGAAATCACGTGGGCCCCACCCGGAAATCACGTGGGCCCCACCCGGAAATCACGTGGGCCCCACCCGGAAATCACGTGGGCCCCACCCGGAAATCACGTGGGGCCCACCCGGAAATCACGTGGGCCCCCAGGGGAAATCACGTGGGTCCCACCCGGAAATCACGTGGGCCCCACCCGGAAATCACGTGGGCCCCACCCGGAAATCACGTGGGCCCCACCCGGAAATCACGTGGGCCCCACCCGGAAATCACGTGGGCCCCACCCGGAAATCACGTGGGCCACACGGGGAAATCACGTGGGCCCCATCCGGAAATCACGTGGGCCCCACCCGGAAATCACGTGGGCCCCACCCGGAAATCACGTGGGCCCCACCCGGAAATCACGTGGGCCCCACCCGGAAATCACGTGGGCCCCCAGGGGAAATCACGTGGGCCCCACCCGGAAATCACGTGGGCCCCACCCGGAAATCACGTGGGCCCCACCCGGAAATCACGTGGGCCCCACCCGGAAATCACGTGGGGCCCACCCGGAAATCACGTGGGCCCCACCCGGAAATCACGTGGGCCCCACGGGGAAATCACGTGGGCCCCACCCGGAAATCACGTGTGCCCCACCCGGAAATCACGTGGGCCCCACCCGGAAATCACGTGGGCCCCACCCGGAAATCACGTGGGCCCCACCCGGAAATCACGTGGGCCCCTCCCGGAAATCACGTGGGCCCCACCCGGAAATCACGTGGGCCCCACCCGGAAATCACGTGGGCCCCACCCGGAAATCACGTGGGCCCCACCCGGAAATCACGTGGGCCCCACCCGGAAATCACGTGGGCCCCACGGGGAAATCACGTGGGCCCCACCCGGAAATCACGTGGGCCCCACCCGGAAATCACGTGGGCCCCACGGGGAAATCACGTGGGCCCCCAGGGGAAATCACGTGGGCCCCACCCGGAAATCACGTGGGCCCCACCCGGAAATCACGTGGGCCCCACCCGGAAATCACGTGGGCCCCACCCGGAAATCACGTGGGCCCCACCCGGAAATCACGTGGGCCCCACCCGGAAATCACGTGGGCCCCACGGGGAAATCACGTGGGCCCCACCCGGAAATCACGTGGGCCCCACCCGGAAATCACGTGGGCCCCACCCGGAAATCACGTGGGCCCCACCCGGAAATCACGTGGGCCCCACCCGGAAATCACGTGGGCCCCACGGGGAAATCACCTGGGCCCCACCCGGAAATCACGTGGGCCCCACCCGGAAATCACGTGGGCCCCACCCGGAAATCACGTGGGCCCCACCCGGAAATCACGTGGGCCCCACCCGGAAATCACGTGGGCCCCACCCGGAAATCACGTGGGCCCCACCCGGAAATCACGTGGGCCCCACCCGGAAATCACGTGGGCCCCACCCGGAAATCACGTGGGCCCCACCCGGAAATCACGTGGGCCCCACCCGGAAATCACGTGGGCCCCACCCGGAAATCACGTGGGCCCCACCCGGAAATCACGTGGGCCCCACCCGGAAATCACGTGGGCACCACCCGGAAATCACGTGGGCCCCACCCGGAAATCACGTGGGCCCCACCCGGAAATCACGTGGGCCCCACCCGGAAATCACGTGGGCCCCACGGGGAAATCACGTGGGCCCCACCCGGAAATCACGTGGGCCCCACCCGGAAATCACATGGGGCCCACCCGGAAATCACGTGGGCCCCACCGGGAAACCACGTGGGCCCCACGGGGAAATCACGTGGGCCCCCAGGGGAAGTCACGTGGGCCACACCCGGAAATCACGTGGGCCCCACCCGGAAATCACGTGGGCCCCACCCGGAAATCACGTGGGCCCCACCCGGAAATCACGTGGGCCCCACCCGGAAATCACGTGGGCCCCCAGGGGAAATCACGTGGGCCCCACCCGGAAATCACGTGGGCCCCACCCGGAAATCACGTGGGACCCACCCGGAAATCACGTGGGCCCCACCCGGAAATCACGTGGGCCCCACCCGGAAATCACGTGGGCCCCACGGGGAAATCCCGTGGGCCCCCAGGGGAAATCACGTGGGCCCCACCGGAAATCACGTGGGCCCCACCCGGAAATCACGTGGGCCCCCAGGGGAAATCCCGTGGGCCCCCAGGGGAAATCACGTGGGCCCCACCCGGAAATCACGTGGGCCACACCCGGAAATCACGTGGGCCCCCAGGGGAAATCACGTGGGCCCCACCCGGAAATCACGTGGGCCCCACCCGGAAATCACGTGGGCCCCACCCGGAAATCACGTGGGCCCCACCCGGAAATCACGTGGGCCCCACCCGGAAATCACGTGGGCCCCACCCGGAAATCACGTGGGCCCCACCCGGAAATCACGTGGGCCCCACCCGGAAATCACGTGGGCCCCACCCGGAAATCACGTGGGCCCCACCCGGAAATCACGTGGGCCCCCAGGGGAAATCACGTGGGCCCCACCCGGAAATCACGTGGGCCCCACCCGGAAATCACGTGGGCCCCACCCGGAAATCACGTGGGCCCCACCCGGAAATCACGTGGGCCCCACCCGGAAATCACGTGGGCCCCCAGGCGAAATCACGTGGGCCCCACCCGGAAATCACGTGGGCCCCACCCGGAAATCACGTGGGCCCCACCCGGAAATCACGTGGGCCCCACCCGGAAATCACGTGGGCCCCACCCGGAAATCACGTGGGCCCCACCCGGAAATCACGTGGGCCCCACCCGGAATTCACGTGGGCCCCCAGGGGAAATCACGTGGGCCCCACCCGGAAATCACGTGGGCCCCACCCGGAAATCACGTTGGCCCCACCCGGAAATCACGTGGGCCCCACCCGGAAATCACGTGGGCCCCACCCGGAAATCACGTGGGCCCCACCCGGAAATCACGTGGGCCCCCAGGGGAAATCACGTGGGCCCCACCCGGAAATCACGTGGGCCCCACCCGGAAATCACGTGGGCCCCACCCGGAAATCACGTGGGCCCCACCCGGAAATCACGTGGGCCCCACCCGGAAATCACGTGGGCCCCCAGGGAAATCACGTGGGCCCCACCCGGAAATCACGTGGGCCCCACCCGGAAATCACGTGGGCCCCACCCGGAAATCACGTGGGCCCCACCCGGAAATCACGTGGGCCCCACCCGGAAATCACGTGGGCCCCCAGGGAAATCACGTGGGCCCCACCCGGAAATCACGTGGGCCCCACCCGGAAATCACGTGGGCCCCACCCGGAAATCACGTGGGCCCCACCCGGAAATCACGTGGGCCCCACCCGGAAATCACGTGGGCCCCACCCGGAAATCACGTGGGCCCCACCCGGAAATCACGTGGGCCCCACCCGGAAATCACGTGGGGCCCACCCGGAAATCACGTGGGCCCCCAGGGGAAATCACGTGGGCCCCACCCGGAAATCACGTGGGCCCCACCCGGAAATCACGTGGGCCCCACCCGGAAATCACGTGGGCCCCACCCGGAAATCACGTGGGCCCCACCCGGAAATCACGTGGGCCCCCAGGGGAAATCACGTGGGCCCCACCCGGAAATCACGTGGGCCCCACCCGGAAATCACGTGGGCCCCACCCGGAAATCACGTGGGCCCCACCCGGAAATCACGTGGGCCCCACCCGGAAATCACGTGGGCCCCACCCGGAAATCACGTGGGCCCCACCCGGAAATCACGTGGGCCCCACCCGGAAATCACGTGGGCCCCACCCGGAAATCAAGTGTGCCTCACCCGGAAATCACGTGGGCCCCACCCGGAAATCACGTGGGCCCCACCCGGAAATCACGTGGGCCCCACCCGGAAATCACGTGGGCCCCACCCGGAAATCACGTGGGCCACACGGGGAAATCACGTGGGCCCCACCCGGAAATCACGTGGGCCCCACCCGGAAATCACGTGGGCCCCACCCGGAAATCACGTGGGCCCCACCCGGAAATCACGTGGGCCCCACCCGGAAATCACGTGGGCCCCACCCGGAAATCACGTGGGCCCCCAGGGGAAATCACGTGGGCCCCACCCGGAAATCACGTGGGCCCCACAAGGAAATCACGAGGGCCCCACCCGGAAATCACGTGGGCCCCACCCGGAAATCACGTGGGCCCCACCCGGAAATCACGTGGGCCCCATCCGGAAATCACGTGGGCCCCCCCCGGAAATCACGTGGGCCCCACCCGGAAATCACGTGGGCCCCACCCGGAAATCACGTGGGCCCCACCCGGAAATCACGTGGGCCCCACCCGGAAATCACGTGGGCCCCACGGGGAAATCACGTGGGCCCCACCCGGAAATCACGTGTGCCCCACCCGGAAATCTCGTGGGCCCCACCCAGAAATCACGTGGGCCCCACCCGGAAATCACGTGGGCCTCACCCGGAAATCACGTGGGCCCCACCCGGAAATCACGTGGGCCCCACCCGGAAATCACGTGGGCCCCACCCGGAAATCACGTGGGCCCCACCCGGAAATCACGTGGGCCCCACCCGGAAATCACGTGGGCCCCACCCGGAAATAAGGTGGGCCCCACCCGGAAATCACGTGGGCCCCACCCGGAAATCACGTGGGCCCCACGGGGAAATCACGTGGGCCCCCAGGGGAAATCACGTGGGCCCCACCCGGAAATCACGTGGGCCCCACCCGGAAATCACGTGGGCCCCACCCGGAAATCACGTGGGCCCCACCCGGAAATCACGTGGGCCCCACCCGGAAATCACGTGGGCCCCACCCGGAAATCACGAGGGCCCCCAGGGGAAATCACGTGGGCCCCACCCGGAAATCACGTGGGCCCCACCCGGAAATCACATGGGCCCCACCCGGAAATCACGTGGGCCCCACGGGGAAATCACGTGGGCCCCACCTGGAAATCACGTGGGCCCCACCCGGAAATCACGTGGGCCCCACCCGGAAATCACGTGGGCCCCACCCGGAAGTCACGTGGGCCCCACCCGGGAAATCACGTGGGCCCCACCCGGAAATCACGTGGGCCCCACCCGGAAATCACGTGGGCCACACGGGGAAATCACGTGGGCCCCACCCGGAAATCACGTGGGCCCCACCCGGAAATCACGTGGGCCCCACCCGGAAATCACGTGGGCCCCACTCGGAAATCACGTGGGCCCCACCCGGAAATCACGTGGGCCCCACCCGGAAATCACGTGGGCCCCAACCGGAAATCACGTGTGCCTCACCCGGAAATCACGTGGGCCCCACCCGGAAATCACGTGGGCCCCACCCGGAAATCACGGGGGCCCCACCCGGAAATCACGTGGGCCCCACCCGGAAATCACGTGGGCCACACGGGGAAATCACGTGGGCCCCATCCGGAAATCACGTGGGCCCCACCCGGAAATCACGTGGGCCCCACCCGGAAATCACGTGGGCCCCACCCGGAAATCACGTGGGCCCCACCCGGAAATCACGTGGGCCCCACCCGGAAATCACGTGGGCCCCCAGGGGAAATCACGTGGGCCCCACCCGGAAATCACGTGGGCCCCACCCGGAAATCACGTGGGCCCCACCCGGAAATCAGGTGGGCCCCACCCGGAAATCACGTGGGCCCCACCCGGAAATCACGTGGGCCCCACCCGGAAATCACGTGGGCCCCACCCGGAAATCACGTGGGCCCCACCCGGAAATCACGTGGGCCCCACCCGGAAATCACGTGGGCCCCACGGGGAAATCACGTGGGCCCCACCCGGAAATCACGTGTGCCCCACCCGGAAATCACGTGGGCCCCACCCGGAAATCACGTGGGCCCCACCCGGAAATCACGTGGGCCCCACCCGGAAATCACGTGGGCCCCTCCCGGAAATCACGTGGGCCCCACCCGGAAATCACGTGGGCCCCACCCGGAAATCACGTGGGCCCCACCCGGAAATCACGTGGGCCCCACCCGGAAATCACGTGGGCCCCACCCGGAAATCACGTGGGCCCCACGGGGAAATCACGTGGGCCCCACCCGGAAATCAGGTGGGCCCCACCCGGAAATCACGTGGGCCCCACGGGGAAATCACGTGGGCCCCCAGGGGAAATCACGTGGGCCCCACCCGGAAATCACGTGGGCCCCACCCGGAAATCACGTGGGCCCCACCCGGAAATCACGTGGGCCCCACCCGGAAATCACGTGGGCCCCACGGGGAAATCACGTGGGCCCCACCCGGAAATCACGTGGGCCCCACCCGGAAATCACGTGGGCCCCACCCGGAAATCACGTGGGCCCCACCCGGAAATCACGTGGGCCCCACCCGGAAATCACGTGGGCCCCACCCGGAAATCACGTGGGCCCCACGGGGAAATCACGTGGGCCCCACCCGGAAATCACGTGGGCCCCACCCGGAAATCACGTGGGCCCCACGGGGAAATCACGTGGGCCCCACCCGGAAATCACGTGGGCCCCACCCGGAAATCACGTGGGCCCCACCCGGAAATCACGTGGGCCCCACCCGGAAATCACGTGGGCCCCACCCGGAAATCACGTGGGCCCCACGGGGAAATCACGTGGGCCCCACCCGGAAATCACGTGGGCCCCACTCGGAAATCACGTGGGCCCCACCCGGAAATCACGTGGGCCCCACCCGGAAATCACGTGGGCCCCACCCGGAAATCACGTGGGCCCCACGGGGAAATCACCTGGGCCCCACCCGGAAATCACGTGGGCCCCACCCGGAAATCACGTGGGCCCCACCCGGAAATCACGTGGGCCCCACCCGGAAATCACGTGGGCCCCACCCGGAAATCACGTGGGCCCCACCCGGAAATCACGTGGGCCCCACCCGGAAATCACGTGGGCCCCACGGGGAAATCACGTGGGCCCCACCCGGAAATCACGTGGGCCCCACCCGGAAATCACGTGGGCCCCACCCGGAAATCACGTGGGCCCCACCCGGAAATCACGTGGGCCCCACGGGGAAATCACGTGGGCCCCACCCGGAAATCACGTGGGCCCCACCCGGAAATCACGTGGGCCCCACCCGGAAATCACGTGGGCCCCACCCGGAAATCACGTGGGCCCCACCCGGAAATCACGTGGGCCCCACCCGGAAATCACGTGGGCCCCACCCGGAAATCACGTGGGCCCCACGGGGAAATCACGTGGGCCCCACCCGGAAATCACGTGGGCCCCACCCGGAAATCACATGGGGCCCACCCGGAAATCACGTGGGCCCCACCGGGAAACCACGTGGGCCCCACGGGGAAATCACGTGGGCCCCCAGGGGAAGTCACGTGGGCCCCACCCGGAAATCACGTGGGCCCCACCCGGAAATCACGTGGGCCCCACCCGGAAATCACGTGGGCCCCACCCGGAAATCACGTGGGCCCCACCCGGAAATCACGTGGGCCCCCAGGGGAAATCACGTGGGCCCCACCCGGAAATCACGTGGGCCCCACCCGGAAATCACGTGGGACCCACCCGGAAATCACGTGGGCCCCACCCGGAAATCACGTGGGCCCCACCCGGAAATCACGTGGGCCCCACGGGGAAATCCCGTGGGCCCCCAGGGGAAATCACGTGGGCCCCACCGGAAATCACGTGGGCCCCACCCGGAAATCACGTGGGCCCCCAGGGGAAATCCCGTGGGCCCCCAGGGGAAATCACGTGGGCCCCACCCGGAAATCACGTGGGCCACACCCGGAAATCACGTGGGCCCCCAGGGGAAATCACGTGGGCCCCACCCGGAAATCACGTGGGCCCCACCCGGAAATCACGTGGGCCCCACCCGGAAATCACGTGGGCCCCACCCGGAAATCACGTGGGCCCCACCCGGAAATCACGTGGGCCCCACCCGGAAATCACGTGGGCCCCACCCGGAAATCACGTGGGCCCCACCCGGAAATCACGTGGGCCCCACCCGGAAATCACGTGGGCCCCACCCGGAAATCACGTGGGCCCCCAGGGGAAATCACGTGGGCCCCACCCGGAAATCACGTGGGCCCCACCCGGAAATCACGTGGGCCCCACCCGGAAATCACGTGGGCCCCACCCGGAAATCACGTGGGCCCCACCCGGAAATCACGTGGGCCCCCAGGGGAAATCACGTGGGCCCCACCCGGAAATCACGTGGGCCCCACCCGGAAATCACGTGGGCCCCACCCGGAAATCACGTGGGCCCCACCCGGAAATCACGTGGGCCCCACCCGGAAATCACGTGGGCCCCACCCGGAAATCACGTGGGCCCCACCCGGAAATCACGTGGGCCCCACCCGGAATTCACGTGGGCCCCCAGGGGAAATCACGTGGGCCCCACCCGGAAATCACGTGGGCCCCACCCGGAAATCACGTTGGCCCCACCCGGAAATCACGTGGGCCCCACCCGGAAATCACGTGGGCCCCACCCGGAAATCACGTGGGCCCCACCCGGAAATCACGTGGGCCCCCAGGGGAAATCACGTGGGCCCCACCCGGAAATCACGTGGGCCCCACCCGGAAATCACGTGGGCCCCACCCGGAAATCACGTGGGCCCCACCCGGAAATCACGTGGGCCCCACCCGGAAATCACGTGGGCCCCCAGGGAAATCACGTGGGCCCCACCCGGAAATCACGTGGGCCCCACCCGGAAATCACGTGGGCCCCACCCGGAAATCACGTGGGCCCCACCCGGAAATCACGTGGGCCCCACCCGGAAATCACGTGGGCCCCCAGGGAAATCACGTGGGCCCCACCCGGAAATCACGTGGGCCCCACCCGGAAATCACGTGGGCCCCACCCGGAAATCACGTGGGCCCCACCCGGAAATCACGTGGGCCCCACCCGGAAATCACGTGGGCCCCACCCGGAAATCACGTGGGCCCCACCCGGAAATCACGTGGGCCCCACCCGGAAATCACGTGGGCCCCACCCGGAAATCACGTGGGCCCCACCCGGAAATCACGTGGGCCCCACCCGGAAATCACGTGGGCCCCACCCGGAAATCACGTGGGCCCCACGGGGAAATCACGTGGGCCCCACCCGGAAATCACGTGGGCTCCACCCGGAAATCACGTGGGCCCCACCCGGAAATCACGTGGGCCCCACCCGGAAATCACGTGGGCCCCACCCGGAAATCACGTGGGCCCCACGGGGAAATCACGTGGGCCCCACCCGGAAATCACGTGTGCCTCACCCGGAAATCACGTGGGCCCCACCCGGAAATCACGTGGGCCCCACCCGGAAATCACGTGGGCCCCACCCGGAAATCACGTGGGCCCCACCCGGAAATCACGTGGGCCCCCAGGGGAAATCACGTGGGCCCCACCCGGAAATCACGTGGGCCCCACCCGGAAATCACGTGGGCCCCACCCGGAAATCAGGTGGGCCCCACCCGGAAATCACGTGGGCCCCATCCGGAAATCACGTGGGCCCCACCCGGAAATCACGTGGGCCCCACCCGGAAATCACGTGGGCCCCACCCGGAAATCACGTGGGCCCCACCCGGAAATCACGTGGGCCCCACCCGGAAATCACGTGGGCCCCACCCGGAAATCACGTGGGCCCCACCCGGAAATCACGTGGGCCCCACTCGGAAATCACGTGGGCCCCACCCGGAAATCACGTGGGCCCCACCCGGAAATCACGTGGGCCCCACCCGGAAATCACGTGGGCCCCACCCGGAAATCACGTGGGCCCCACCCGGAAATCACGTGGGCCCCACCCGGAAATCACGTGGGCCCCACCCGGAAATCACGTGGGCCCCACGGGGAAATCACGTGGGCCCCACCCGGAAATCAGGTGGGCCCCACCCGGAAATCACGTGGGCCCCACGGGGAAATCACGTGGGCCCCCAGGGGAAATCACGTGGGCCCCACCCGGAAATCACGTGGGCCCCACCCGGAAATCACGTGGGCCCCACCCGGAAATCACGTGGGCCCCACCCGGAAATCACGTGGGCCCCACCCGGAAATCACGTGGGCCCCACCCGGAAATCACGTGGGCCCCACCCGGAAATCACGTGGGCCCCCAGGGGAAATCACGTGGGCCCCACCCGGAAATCACGTGGGCCCCACCCGGAAATCACGTGGGCCCCACCCGGAAATCACGTGGGCCCCACCCGGAAATCACGTGGGCCCCACCCGGAAATCACTTGGGCCCCACCCGGAAATCACGTGGGCCCCACCCGGAATTCACGTGGGCCCCACGGGGAAATCACGTGGGCCCCACCTGGAAATCACGTGGGCCCCACCCGGAAATCACGTGGGCCCCACTCGGAAATCACGTGGGGCCCACCCGGAAATCACGTGGGCCCCACGGGGAAATCACGTGGGCCCCACCCGGAAATCACGTGGGCCCCACCCGGAAATCACGTGGGCCCCACCCGGAAATCACGTGGGCCCCACGGGGAAATCACGTGGGCCCCACCCGGAAATCACGTGTGACTCACCCGGAAATCACGTGGGCCCCACCCGGAAGTCACGTGGGCCCCACCCGGGAAATCACGTGGGCCCCACCCGGAAATCACGTGGGCCCCACCCGGAAATCACGTGGGCCACACGGGGAAATCACGTGGGCCCCACCCGGAAATCACGTGGGCCCCACCCGGAAATCACGTGGGCCCCACCCGGAAATCACGTGGGCCCCACTCGGAAATCACGTGGGCCCCACCCGGAAATCACGTGGGCCCCACCCGGAAATCACGTGGGCCCCACCCGGAAATCACGTGTGCCTCACCCGGAAATCACGTGGGCCCCACCCGGAAATCACGTGGGCCCCACCCGGAAATCACGTGGGCCCCACCCGGAAATCACGTGGGCCCCACCCGGAAATCACGTGGGCCCCACCCGGAAATCACGTGGGCCCCACCCGGAAATCACGTGGGCCCCCAGGGGAAATCACGTGGGCCCCACCCGGAAATCACGTGGGCCCCACTCGGAAATCACGTGGGGCCCACCCGGAAATCACGTGGGGCCCACGGGGAAATCACGTGGGCCCCACCCGGAAATCACGTGGGCCCCACCCGGAAATCACGTGGGCCCCACCCGGAAATCACGTGGGCCCCACGGGGAAATCACGTGGGCCCCACCCGGAAATCACGTGTGACTCACCCGGAAATCACGTGGGCCCCACCCGGAAGTCACGTGGGCCCCACCCGGGAAATCACGTGGGCCCCACCCGGAAATCACGTGGGCCCCACCCGGAAATCACGTGGGCCACACGGGGAAATCACGTGGGCCCCACCCGGAAATCACGTGGGCCCCACCCGGAAATCACGTGGGCCCCACCCGGAAATCACGTGGGCCCCACCCGGAAATCACGTGGGCCCCACCCGGAAATCACGTGGGCCCCACCCGGAAATCACGTGGGCCCCACCCGGAAATCACGTGTGCCTCACCCGGAAATCACGTGGGCCCCACCCGGAAATCACGTGGGCCCCACCCGGAAATCACGTGGGCCCCACCCGGAAATCACGTGGGCCCCACCCGGAAATCACGTGGGCCACACGGGGAAATCACGTGGGCCCCATCCGGAAATCACGTGGGCCCCACCCGGAAATCACCTGGGCCCCACCCGGAAATCACGTGGGCCCCACCCGGAAATCACGTGGGCCCCACCCGGAAATCAGGTGGGCCCCACCCGGAAATCACGTGGGCCCCCAGGGGAAATCACGTGGGCCCCACCCGGGAAATCACGTGGGCCCCACCCGGAAATCACGTGGGCCCCACCCGGAAATCAGGTGGGCCCAACCCGGAAATCACGTGGGCCCCACCCGGAAATCACGTGGGCCCCACCCGGAAATCACGTGGGCCCCACCCGGAAATCACGTGGGCCCCACCCGGAAATCACGTGGGCCCCACCCGGAAATCACGTGGGCCCCACGGGGAAATCACGTGGGCCCCACCCGGAAATCACGTGTGCCCCACCCGGAAATCACGTGGGCCCCACCCGGAAATCACGTGGGCCCCACCCGGAAATCACGTGGGCCCCTCCCGGAAATCACGTGGGCCCCACCCGGAAATCACGTGGGCCCCACCCGGAAATCACGTGGGCCCCACCCGGAAATCACGTGGGCCCCACCCGGAAATCACGTGGGCCCCACCCGGAAATCACGTGGGCCCCACGGGGAAATCACGTGGGCCCCACCCGGAAATCAGGTGGGCCCCACCCGGAAATCACGTGGGCCCCACGGGGAAATCACGTGGGCCCCCAGGGGAAATCACGTGGGCCCCACCCGGAAATCACGTGGGCCCCACCCGGAAATCACGTGGGCCCCACCCGGAAATCACGTGGGCCCCACCCGGAAATCACGTGGGCCCCACCCGGAAATCACGTGGGCCCCACCCGGAAATCACGTGGGCCCCACGGGGAAATCACGTGGGCCCCACCCGGAAATCACGTGGGCCCCACCCGGAAATCACGTGGGCCCCACCCGGAAATCACGTGGGCCCCACCCGGAAATCACGTGGGCCCCACGGGGAAATCACCTGGGCCCCACCCGGAAATCACGTGGGCCCCACCCGGAAATCACGTGGGCCCCACCCGGAAATCACGTGGGCACCACCCGGAAATCACGTGGGCCCCACCCGGAAATCACGTGGGCCCCACCCGGAAATCACGTGGGCCCCACCCGGAAATCACGTGGGCCCCACGGGGAAATCACGTGGGCCCCACCCGGAAATCACGTGGGCCCCACCCGGAAATCACGTGGGCCCCACCCGGAAATCACGTGGGCCCCACCCGGAAATCACGTGGGCCCCACCCGGAAATCACGTGGGCCCCACCCGGAAATCACGTGGGCCCCACCCGGAAATCACGTGGGCCCCACCCGGAAATCACGTGGGCCCCACCCGGAAATCACGTGGGCACCACCCGGAAATCACGTGGGCCCCACCCGGAAATCACGTGGGCCCCACCCGGAAATCACGTGGGCCCCACCCGGAAATCACGTGGGCCCCACGGGGAAATCACGTGGGCCCCACCCGGAAATCACGTGGGCCCCACCCGGAAATCACATGGGGCCCACCCGGAAATCACGTGGGCCCCACCGGGAAACCACGTGGGCCCCACGGGGAAATCACGTGGGCCCCCAGGGGAAGTCACGTGGGCCCCACCCGGAAATCACGTGGGCCCCACCCGGAAATCACGTGGGCCCCACCCGGAAATCACGTGGGCCCCACGGGGAAATCACGTGGGCCCCACCCGGAAATCACGTGGGCCCCACCCGGAAATCACGTGGGCCCCATCCGGAAATCACGTGGGCCCCACCCGGAAATCACGTGGGCCCCACCCGGAAATCACGTGGGCCCCACCCGGAAATCACGTGGGCCCCACCCGGAAATCACGTGGGCCCCACCCGGAAATCACGTGGGCCCCATCCTGAAATCACGTGGGCCCCACCCGGAAATCACGTGGGCCCCACCCGGAAATCACGTGGGCCCCACCCGGAAATCACGTGGGCCCCACCCGGAAATCACGTGGGCCCCACCCGGAAATCACGTGGGCCCCACCCGGAAATCACGTGGGCCCCACCCGGAAATCACGTGGGGCCCACCCGGAAATCCGGTGGGCCCCACGGGGAAATCACGTGGGCCCCACCCGGAAATCACGTGGGCCCCACCCGGAAATCACGTGGGCCCCACCCGGAAATCACGTGGGCCCCACCCGGAAATCACGTGGGCCCCACCCGGAAATCACGTGGGCCCCACCCGGAAATCACGTGGGCCCCCAGGGGAAATCACGTGGGCCCCACCCGGAAATCACGTGGGCCCCACCCGGAAATCACGTGGGCCCCACCCGGAAATCACGTGGGCCCCACCCGGAAATCACGTGGGCCCCACCCGGAAATCACGTGGGCCCCACCCGGAAATCACGTGGGCCCCACCCGGAAATCACGTGGGCCCCAGCCGGAAAACACGTGGGCCCCACCCGGAAATCACGTGGGCCCCACCCGGAAATCACGTGGGCCCCACGGGGAAATCACGTGGGCCCCACCCGGAAATCACGTGGGCCCCACCCAGAAATCACGTGGGCCCCACCCGGAAATCACGTGGGGCCCACCCGGAAATCACGTGGGCCCCACGGGGAAATCACGTGGGCCCCACCCGGAAATCACGTGGGCCCCACCCGGAAATCACGTGGGCCCCACCCGGAAATCACGTGGGCCCCACCCGGAAATCACGTGGGCCCCACGGGGAAATCACGTGGGCCCCACCCGGAAATCACGTGTGACTCACCCGGAAATCACGTGGGCCCCACCCGGAAATCACGTGGGCCCCACCCGGAAATCAAGTGGGCCCCACCCGGAAATCACGTGGGCCACACGGGGAAATCACGTGGGCCCCACCCGGAAATCACGTGGGCCCCACCCGGAAATCACGTGGGCCCCACCCGGAAATCACGAGGGCCCCACCCGGAAATCACGTGGGCCCCACCCGGAAATCACGTGGGCCCCCAGGGGAAATCACGTGGGCCCCACCCGGAAATCACGTGGGCCCCACCCGGAAATCACGTGGGCCCCACCCGGAAATCACGTGGGCCCCACCCGGAAATCACGTGGGCCCCACCCGGAAATCACGTGGGCCCCACCCGGAAATCACGTGGGCCCCACCCGGAAATCACGTGGGCCCCACCCGGAAATCTCGTGGGCCCCACCCGGAAATCACGTGGGCCCCACCCGGAAATCACGTGGGCCCCACGGGGAAATCACGTGTGCCCCACCCGGAAATCACGTGGGCCCCACCCGGAAATCACGTGGGCCCCACCCGGAAATCACGTGGGCCCCACCCGGAAATCACGTGGGCCCCACCCGGAAATCACGTGGGCCCCCAGGGGAAATCACGTGGGCCCCACCCGGAAATCACGTGGGCCCCACCCGGAAATCACGTGGGCCCCACCCGGAAATCACGTGGGCCCCACGGGGAAATCACGTGGGCCCCACCCGGAAATCACGTGGGCCCCACCCGGAAATCACGTGGGCCCCACCCGGAAATCACGTGGGGCCCACCCGGAAATCACGTGGGCCCCACGGGGAAATCACGTGGGCCCCACCCGGAAATCATGTGGGCCCCACCCGGAAATCACGTGGGCCCCACGGGGAAATCACGTGGGCCCCACCCGGAAATCACGTGTGCCTCACCCGGAAATCACGTGGGCCCCACCCGGAAATCACGTGGGCCCCACCCGGAAATCACGTGGGCCCCACTCGGAAATCACGTGGGCCCCACCCGGAAATCACGTGGGCCACACGGGGAAATCACGTGGGCCCCACCCGGAAATCACGTGGGCCCCACCCGGAAATCACGTGGGCCCCACCCGGAAATCACGTGGGCCCCACCCGGAAATCACGTGGGCCCCACCCGGAAATCACGTGGGCCCCCAGGGGAAATCACGTGGGCCCCACCCGGAAATCACGTGGGCCCCACCCGGAAATCACGTGGGCCCCACCCGGAAATCACGTGGGCCCCACACGGAAATCACGTGGGCCCCACCCGGAAATCACGTGGGCCCCACCCGGAAATCACGTGGGCCCCACCCGGAAATCACGTGGGCCCCACCCGGAAATCACGTGGGCCCCACCCGGAAATCACGTGGGCCCCACCCGGAAATCACGTGGGCCCCACCCGGAAATCACGTGGGCCCCACCCGGAAATCACGTGGGCCCCACCCGGAAATCACGTGGGCCCCACCCGGAAATCACGTGGGCCCCACGGGGAAATCACGTGGGCCCCACCCGGAAAACACGTGTGCCCCACCCGGAAATCACGTGGGCCCCACCCGGAAATCACGTGGGCCCCACCCGGAAATCACGTGGGCCCCACCCGGAAATCACGTGGGCCCCACCCGGAAATCACGTGGGGCCCACCCGGAAATCACGTGGGCCCCCAGGGGAAATCACGTGGGCCCCACCCGGAAATCACGTGGGCCCCACCCGGAAATCACGTGGGCCCCACCCGGAAATCACGTGGGCCCCACCCGGAAATCACGTGGGCCCCACCCGGAAATCACGTGGGCCCCACACGGAAATCACATGGGCCCCACCCGGAAATCACGTGGGGCCCACCCGGAAATCACGTGGGCCTCCAGGGGAAATCACGTGGGTCCCACCCGGAAATCACGTGGGCCCCACCCGGAAATCACGTGGGCCCCACCCGGAAATCACGTGGGCCCCACCCGGAAATCACGTGGGCCCCACCCGGAAATCACGTGGGCCCCACCCGGAAATCACGTGGGCCCCACCTGGAAATCACGTGGGGCCCACCCGGAAATCACGTGGGCCCCCAGGGGAAATCACGTGGGCCCCACCCGGAAATCACGTGGGCCCCACCCGGAAATCACGTGGGCCCCACCCGGAAATCACGTGGGCCCCACCCGGAAATCACGTGGGCCCCACCCGGAAATCACGTGGGCCCCACCCGGAAATCACGTGGGCCCCACCCGGAAATCACGTGGGGCCCACCCGGAAATCACGTAGGCCCCACCCGGAAATCACGTGGGCCCCACGGGGAAATCACGTGGGCCCCACCCGGAAATCACGTGGGCCCCACCCGGAAATCACGTGGGCCCCACCCGGAAATCACGTGGGCCCCACCCAGAAATCACGTGGGCCCCACCCGGAAATCACGTGGGCCCCACCCGGAAATCACGTGGGCCCCACCCGGAAATCACGTGGGCCCCACCCGGAAATCACGTGGGCCCCACGGGGAAATCACGTGGGCCCCACCCGGAAATCACGTGGGCCCCACCCGGAAATACGTGGGCCCCACCCGGAAATCACGTGGGCCCCACCCAGAAATCACGTGGGCCCCCAGGGGAAATCACGTGGGCCCCACCCGGAAATCACGTGGGCCCCACCCGGAAATCACGTGTGCCCCACCCGGAAATCACGTGGGCCCCACCCGGAAATCACGTGGGCTCCACCCGGAAATCACGTGGGCCCCACCCGGAAATCACGTGGGCCCCACCCGGAAATCACGTGGGGCCCACCCGGAAATCACGTGGGCCCCCAGGGGAAATCACGTGGGCCCCACCCGGAAATCACGTGGGCCCCACCCGGAAATCACGTGGGCCCCACCCGGAAATCACGTGGGCCCCACCCGGAAATCACGTGGGCCCCACCCGGAAATCACGTGGGCCCCACCCGGAAATCACGTGGGCCCCACCCGGAAATCACGTGGGCCCCACCCGGAAATCACGTGGGCCCCACCTGGAAATCATGTGGGGCCCACCCGGAAATCACGTGGGCCCCCAGGGGAAATCACGTGGGCCCCACCCGGAAATCACGTGGGCCCCACCCGGAAATCACGTGGGCCCCACCCGGAAATCACGTGGGCCCCCAGGGGAAATCACGTGGGCCCCACCCGGAAATCACGTGGGCCCCACCCGGAAATCACGTGGGCCCCACCCGGAAATCACGTGGGCCCCACCCGGAAATCACGTGGGCCCCACCCGGAAATCACGTGGGCCCCACCCGGAAATCACGTGGGCCCCACCCGGAAATCACGTGGGCCCCACCCGGAAATCACGTGGGCCCCACCCGGAAATCTCGTGGGCCCCACCCGGAAATCACGTGGGCCCCACCCGGAAATCACGTGGGCCCCACGGGGAAATCACGTGTGCCCCACCCGGAAATCACGTGGGCCCCACCCGGAAATCACGTGGGCCCCACCCGGAAATCACGTGGGCCCCACCCGGAAATCACGTGGGCCCCACCCGGAAATCACGTGGGCCCCCAGGGGAAATCACGTGGGCCCCACCCGGAAATCACGTGGGCCCCACCCGGAAATCACGTGGGCCCCACCCGGAAATCACGTGGGCCCCACGGGGAAATCACGTGGGCCCCACCCGGAAATCACGTGGGCCCCACCCGGAAATCACGTGGGCCCCACCCGGAAATCACGTGGGGCCCACCCGGAAATCACGTGGGCCCCACGGGGAAATCACGTGGGCCCCACCCGGAAATCATGTGGGCCCCACCCGGAAATCACGTGGGCCCCACGGGGAAATCACGTGGGCCCCACCCGGAAATCACGTTTGCCTCACCCGGAAATCACGTGGGCCCCACCCGGAAATCACGTGGGCCCCACCCGGAAATCACGTGGGCCCCCCTCGGAAATCACGTGGGCCCCACCCGGAAATCACGTGGGCCACACGGGGAAATCACGTGGGCCCCACCCGGAAATCACGTGGGCCCCACCCGGAAATCACGTGGGCCCCACCCGGAAATCACGTGGGCCCCACCCGGAAATCACGTGGGCCCCACCCGGAAATCACGTGGGCCCCCAGGGGAAATCACGTGGGCCCCACCCGGAAATCACGTGGGCCCCACCCGGAAATCACGTGGGCCCCACCCGGAAATCACGTGGGCCCCACACGGAAATCACGTGGGCCCCACCCGGAAATCACGTGGGCCCCACCCGGAAATCACGTGGGCCCCACCCGGAAATCACGTGGGCCCCACCCGGAAATCACGTGGGCCCCACCCGGAAATCACGTGGGCCACACCCGGAAATCACGTGGGCCCCACCCGGAAATCACGTGGGCCCCACCCGGAAATCACGTGGGCCCCACCCGGAAATCACGTGGGCCCCACCCGGAAATCACGTGGGCCCCACCCGGAAATCACGTGGGCCCCACCCGGAAATCACGTGGGCCCCACGGGGAAATCACGTGGGCCCCACCCGGAAAACACGTGTGCCCCACCCGGAAATCACGTGGGCCCCACCCGGAAATCACGTGGGCCCCACCCGGAAATCACGTGGGCCCCACCCGGAAATCACGTGGGCCCCACCCGGAAATCACGTGGGGCCCACCCGGAAATCACGTGGGCCCCCAGGGGAAATCACGTGGGCCCCACCCGGAAATCACGTGGGCCCCACCCGGAAATCACGTGGGCCCCACCCGGAAATCACGTGGGCCCCACTCGGAAATCACGTGGGCCCCACCCGGAAATCACGTGGGCCCCACCCGGAAATCACATGGGCCCCACCCGGAAATCACGTGGGGCCCACCCGGAAATCACGTGGGCCTCCAGGGGAAATCACGTGGGTCCCACCCGGAAATCACGTGGGCCCCACCCGGAAATCACGTGGGCCCCACCCGGAAATCACGTGGGCCCCACCCGGAAATCACGTGGGCCCCACCCGGAAATCACGTGGGCCCCACCCGGAAATCACGTGGGCCCCACCTGGAAATCACGTGGGGCCCACCCGGAAATCACGTGGGCCCCCAGGGGAAATCACGTGGGCCCCACCCGGAAATCACGTGGGCCCCACCCGGAAATCACGTGGGCCCCACCCGGAAATCACGTGGGCCCCACCCGGAAATCACGTGGGCCCCACCCGGAAATCACGTGGGCCCCACCCGGAAATCACGTGGGCCCCACCCGGAAATCACGTGGGGCCCACCCGGAAATCACGTAGGCCCCACCCGGAAATCACGTGGGCCCCACGGGGAAATCACGTGGGCCCCACCCGGAAATCACGTGGGCCCCACCCGGAAATCACGTGGGCCCCACCCGGAAATCACGTGGGCCCCACCCAGAAATCACGTGGGCCCCACCCGGAAATCACGTGGGCCCCACCCGGAAATCACGTGGGCCCCACCCGGAAATCACGTGGGCCCCACGGGGAAATCACGTGGGCCCCACCCGGAAATCACGTGGGCCCCACCCGGAAATCACGTGGGCCCCACCCGGAAATCACGTGGGCCCCACCCAGAAATCACGTGGGCCCCCAGGGGAAATCACGTGGGCCCCACCCGGAAATCACGTGGGCCCCACCCGGAAATCACGTGGGCCCCACCCGGAAATCACGTGGGCCCCACCCGGAAATCACGTGGGCCCCACCCGGAAATCACGTCGGCCCCACCCGGAAATCACGTGGGCCCCACCCGGAAATCACGTGGGGCCCACCCGGAAATCACGTGGGCCCCCAGGGGAAATCACGTGGGCCCCACCCGGAAATCACGTGGGCCCCACCCGGAAATCACGTGGGCCCCACCCGGAAATCACGTGGGACCCACCCGGAAATCACGTGGGCCCCACCCGGAAATCACGTGGGCCCCACCCGGAAATCACGTGGGCCCCACCCGGAAATCACGTGGGCCCCACCCGGAAATCACGTGGGCCCCACCTGGAAATCATGTGGGGCCCACCCGGAAATCACGTGGGCCCCCAGGGGAAATCACGTGGGCCCCACCCGGAAATCACGTGGGCCCCACCCGGAAATCACGTGGGCCCCACCCGGAAATCACGTGGGCCCCCAGGGGAAATCACGTGGGCCCCACCCGGAAATCACGTGGGCCCCACCCGGAAATCACGTGGGCCCCACCCGGAAATCACGTGGGCCCCACCCGGAAATCACGTGGGCCCCACCCGGAAATCACGTGGGCCCCACGGGGAAATCACGTGGGCCCCACCCGGAAATCACGTGTGCCTCACCCGGAAATCACGTGGGCCCCACCCGGAAATCACGTGGGCCCCACCCGGAAATCACGTGGGCCCCACCCGGAAATCACGTGGGCCCCACCCGGAAATCACGTGGGCCACACGGGGAAATCACGTGGGCCCCACCCGGAAATCACGTGGGCCCCACCCGGAAATCACGTGGGCCCCACCCGGAAATCACGTGGGCCCCACCCGGAAATCACGTGGGCCCCACCCGGAAATCACGTGGGCCCCCAGGGGAAATCACGTGGGCCCCACCCGGAAATCACGTGGGCCCCACCCGGAAATCACGTGGGCCCCACCCGGAAATCACGTGGGCCCCACCCGGAAATCACGTGGGCCCCACCCGGAAATCACGTGGGCCCCACCCGGAAATCACGTGGGCCCCACCCGGAAATCATGTGGGCCCCACCCGGAAATCACGTGGGCCCCACCCGGAAATCACGTGGGCCCCACCTGGAAATCACGTGGGGCCCACCCGGAAATCACGTGGGCCCCACGGGGAAATCACGTGGGCCCCACCCGGAAATCCCGTGGGCCCCACCCGGAAATCACGTGGGCCCCACCCGGAAATCACGTGGGCCCCACGGGGAAATCACGTGGGCCCCACCCGGAAATCACGTGTGACTCACCCGGAAATCACGTGGGCCCCACCCGGAAATCACGTGGGCCCCACCCGGAAATCACGTGGGCCCCACGCGGAAATCACGTGGGCCCCACCCGGAAATCACGTGGGCCACACGGGGAAATCACGTGGGCCCCACCCGGAAATCACGTGGGCCCCACCCGGAAATCACGTGGGCCCCACCCGGAAATCACGTGGGCCCCACCCGGAAATCACGTGGGCCCCCAGGGGAAATCACGTGGGCCCCACCCGGAAATCACGTGGGCCCCACGGGGAAATCACGTGGGCCCCACCCGGAAATCACGTGGGCCCCACCCGGAAATCACGTGGGCCCCACCCGGAAATCACGTGGGCCCCACCCGGAAATCACGTGGGCCCCACCCGGAAATCTCGTGGGCCCCACCCGGAAATCACGTGGGCCCCACCCGGAAATCACGTGGGCCCCACGGGGAAATCACGTGGGCCCCACCCGGAAATCACGTGGGCCCCACCCGGAAATCACGTGGGCCCCACCCGGAAATCACGTGGGCCCCACCCGGAAATCACGTGGGCCCCACCCGGAAATCACTTGGGCCCCACCCGGAAATCACGTGGGCCCCACCCGGAAATCACGTGGGCCCCACCCGGAAATCACGTGGGCCCCACGGGGAAATCACGTGGGCCCCACCCGGAAATCACGTGGGCCCCACGGGGAAATCACGTGGGCCCCACCCGGAAATCACGTGTGCCCCACCCGGAAATCACGTGGGCCCCACCCGGAAATCACGTGGGCCCCACCCGGAAATCACGTGGGCCCCACCCGGAAATCACGTGTGCCCCACCCGGAAATCACGTGGGCCCCACCCGGAAATCACGTGGGCCCCACGGGGAAATCACGTGGGACCCACCCGGAAATCACGTGGGCCCCACCCGGAAATCACGTGGGCCCCATCCGGAAATCACGTGGGCCCCACCCGGAAATCACGTGGGCCCCACGGGGAAATCACGTGGGCCCCACCCGGAAATCACGTGGGCCCCACCCGGAAATCACGTGGGCCCCACCCGGAAATCACGTGGGCCCCACGGGGAAATCACGTGGGCCCCACCCGGAAATCACGTGGGCCCCACCCGGAAATCACGTGGGCCCCACCCGGAAATCACGTGGGCCCCACCCGGAAATCACGTGGGCCCCACCCGGAAATCACGTGGGCCCCACCCGGAAATCACGTGGGCCCCACGGGGAAATCACGTGGGCCCCACCCGGAAATCACGTGGGCCCCACCCGGAAATCACGTGGGCCCCACCCGGAAATCACGTGGGGCCCACCCGGAAATCACGTGGGCCCCACGGGGAAATCACGTGGGCCCCACCCGGAAATCACGTGGGCCCCACCCGGAAATCACGTGGGCCCCACCCGGAAATCACGTGGGCCCCACGGGGAAATCACGTGGGCCCCACCCGGAAATCACGTGTGCCTCACCCGGAAATCACGTGGGCCCCACCCGGAAATCACGTGGGCCCCACGGGGAAATCACGTGGGCCCCACCCGGAAATCACGTGGGCCCCACCCGGAAATCACGTGGGCCCCCAGGGGAAATCACGTGGGCCCCACCCGGAAATCACGTGGGCCCCACCCGGAAATCACGTGGGCCCCACACGGAAATCACGTGGGCCCCACCCGGAAATCACGTGGGCCCCACGGGGAAATCACGTGGGCCCCACCCGGAAATCACGTGGGCCCCACCCGGAAATCACGTGGGCCCCACACGGAAATCACGTGGGCCCCACCCGGAAATCACGTGGGCCCCACGGGGAAATCACGTGGGCCCCACCCGGAAAACACGTGTGCCCCACCCGGAAATCACGTGGGCCCCACCCGGAAATCACGTGGGCCCCACACGGAAATCACGTGGGCCCCACCCGGAAATCACGTGGGCCCCACGGGGAAATCACGTGGGCCCCACCCGGAAATCACGTGGGCCCCACCCGGAAATCACGTGGGCCCCACACGGAAATCACGTGGGCCCCACCCGGAAATCACGTGGGCCCCACGGGGAAATCACGTGGGCCCCACCCGGAAATCACGTGGGCCCCACCCGGAAATCACGTGGGCCCCACCCGGGAATCACGTGGGCCCCACCCGGGAATCACGTGGGCCCCACCCGGGAATCACGTGGGCCCCACCCGGAAATCACGTGGGACCCACCCGGAAATCACGTGGGCCCCACCCGGAAATCACGTGGGCCCCACCCGGAAATCACGTGGGACCCACCCGGAAATCACGTGGGCCCCACCCGGAAATCACGTGGGCCCCACCCGGAAATCACGTGGGCCCCACCCGGAAATCACGTGGGCCCCACCCGGAAATCACGTGGGCCCCACCCGGAAATCACGTGGGCCCCACCCGGAAATCACGTGGGCCCCACCCGGAAATCACGTGGGCCCCACCCGGAAATCACGTGGGCCCCACCCGGAAATCACGTGGGCCCCACCCGGAAATCACGTGGGCCCCACGGGGAAATCACGTGGGCCCCACCCGGAAAACACGTGTGCCCCACCCGGAAATCACGTGGGCCCCACCCGGAAATCACGTGGGCCCCACCCGGAAATCACGTGGGCCCCACCCGGAAATCACGTGGGCCCCACCCGGAAATCACGTGGGGCCCACCCGGAAATCACGTGGGCCCCCAGGGGAAATCACGTGGGCCCCACCCGGAAATCACGTGGGCCCCACCCGGAAATCACGTGGGCCCCACCCGGAAATCACGTGGGCCCCACCCGGAAATCACGTGGGCCCCACCCGGAAATCACGTGGGCCCCACCCGGAAATCACATGGGCCCCACCCGGAAATCACGTGGGGCCCACCCGGAAATCACGTGGGCCTCCAGGGGAAATCACGTGGGTCCCACCCGGAAATCACGTGGGCCCCACCCGGAAATCACGTGGGCCCCACCCGGAAATCACGTGGGCCCCACCCGGAAATCACGTGGGCCCCACCCGGAAATCACGTGGGCCCCACCCGGAAATCACGTGGGCCCCACCTGGAAATCACGTGGGGCCCACCCGGAAATCACGTGGGCCCCCAGGGGAAATCACGTGGGCCCCACCCGGAAATCACGTGGGCCCCACCCGGAAATCACGTGGGCCCCACCCGGAAATCACGTGGGCCCCACCCGGAAATCACGTGGGCCCCACCCGGAAATCACGTGGGCCCCACCCGGAAATCACGTGGGCCCCACCCGGAAATCACGTGGGGCCCACCCGGAAATCACGTAGGCCCCACCCGGAAATCACGTGGGCCCCACGGGGAAATCACGTGGGCCCCACCCGGAAATCACGTGGGCCCCACCCGGAAATCACGTGGGCCCCACCCGGAAATCACGTGGGCCCCACCCAGAAATCACGTGGGCCCCACCCGGAAATCACGTGGGCCCCACCCGGAAATCACGTGGGCCCCACCCGGAAATCACGTGGGCCCCACCCGGAAATCACGTGGGCCCCACCCGGAAATCACGTGGGCCCCACCCGGAAATCACGTGGGCCCCACCCGGAAATCACGTGGGCCCCACCCGGAAATCACGTGGGCCCCACCCAGAAATCACGTGGGCCCCCAGGGGAAATCACGTGGGCCCCACCCGGAAATCACGTGGGCCCCACCCGGAAATCACGTGGGCCCCACCCGGAAATCACGTGGGCCCCACCCGGAAATCACGTGGGCCCCACCCGGAAATCACGTGGGCCCCACCCGGAAATCACGTGGGCCCCACCCGGAAATCACGTGGGGCCCACCCGGAAATCACGTGGGCCCCCAGGGGAAATCACGTGGGCCCCACCCGGAAATCACGTGGGCCCCACCCGGAAATCACGTGGGCCCCACCCGGAAATCACGTGGGACCCACCCGGAAATCACGTGGGCCCCACCCGGAAATCACGTGGGCCCCACCCGGAAATCACGTGGGCCCCACCCGGAAATCACGTGGGCCCCACCCGGAAATCACGTGGGCCCCACCTGGAAATCATGTGGGGCCCACCCGGAAATCACGTGGGCCCCCAGGGGAAATCACGTGGGCCCCACCCGGAAATCACGTGGGCCTCACCCGGAAATCACGTGGGCCCCACCCGGAAATCACGTGGGCCCCCAGGGGAAATCACGTGGGCCCCACCCGGAAATCACGTGGGCCCCACCCGGAAATCACGTGGGCCCCACCCGGAAATCACGTGGGCCCCACCCGGAAATCACGTGGGCCCCACCCGGAAATCACGTGGGCCCCACCCGGAAATCACGTGTGCCTCACCCGGAAATCACGTGGGCCCCACCCGGAAATCACGTGGGCCCCACCCGGAAATCACGTGGGCCCCACCCGGAAATCACGTGGGCCCCACCCGGAAATCACGTGGGCCACACGGGGAAATCACGTGGGCCCCACCCGGAAATCACGTGGGCCCCACCCGGAAATCACGTGGGCCCCACCCGGAAATCACGTGGGCCCCACCCGGAAATCACGTGGGCCCCACCCGGAAATCACGTGGGCCCCACCCGGAAATCACGTGGGCCCCCAGGGGAAATCACGTGGGCCCCACCCGGAAATCACGTGGGCCCCACCCGGAAATCACGTGGGCCCCACCCGGAAATCACGTGGGCCCCACCCGGAAATCACGTGGGCCCCACCCGGAAATCACGTGGGCCCCACCTGGAAATCATGTGGGGCCCACCCGGAAATCACGTGGGCCCCCAGGGGAAATCACGTGGGCCCCACCTGGAAATCACGTGGGCCCCACCCGGAAATCACGTGGGCCCCCAGGGGAAATCACGTGGGCCCCACCCGGAAATCACGTGGGCCCCACCCGGAAATCACGTGGGCCCCACGGGGAAATCACGTGGGCCCCACCCGGAAATCACGTGTGCCTCACCCGGAAATCACGTGGGCCCCACCCGGAAATCACGTGGGCCCCACCCGGAAATCACGTGGGCCCCACCCGGAAATCACGTGGGCCCCACCCGGAAATCACGTGGGCCACACGGGGAAATCACGTGGGCCCCACCCGGAAATCACGTGGGCCCCACCCGGAAATCACGTGGGCCCCACCCGGAAATCACGTGGGCCCCACCCGGAAATCACGTGGGCCCCACCCGGAAATCACGTGGGCCCCACCCGGAAATCACGTGGGCCCCCAGGGGAAATCACGTGGGCCCCACCCGGAAATCACGTGGGCCCCACCCGGAAATCACGTGGGCCCCACCCGGAAATCACGTGGGCCCCACCCGGAAATCACGTGGGCCCCACCCGGAAATCACGTGGGCCCCACCCGGAAATCACGTGGGCCCCACCCGGAAATCACGTGGGCCCCACCCGGAAATCACGTGGGCCCCACCCGGAAATCACGTGGGCCCCACCTGGAAATCACGTGGGGCCCACCCGGAAATCACGTGGGCCCCACGGGGAAATCACGTGGGCCCCACCCGGAAATCCCGTGGGCCCCACCCGGAAATCACGTGGGCCCCACCCGGAAATCACGTGGGCCCCACGGGGAAATCACGTGGGCCCCACCCGGAAATCACGTGTGACTCACCCGGAAATCACGTGGGCCCCACCCGGAAATCACGTGGGCCCCACCCGGAAATCACGTGGGCCCCACCCGGAAATCACGTGGGCCCCACCCGGAAATCACGTGGGCCCCACCCGGAAATCACGTGGGCCCCACCCGGAAATCACGTGGGCCCAACCCGGAAATCACGTGGGCCCCACCCGGAAATCACGTTGGCCCCACGGGGAAATCACGTGGGCCCCACCCGGAAATCACGTGGGCCCCACCCGGAAATCACGTGGGCCCCACCCGGAAATCACGTGGGCCCCACCCGGAAATCACGTGGGGCCTACCCGGAAATCACGTGGGCCCCACGGGGAAATCACGTGGGCCCCACCCGGAAATCACGGGGGCCCCACCCGGAAATCACGTGGGCCCCACCCGGAAATCACGTGGGCCCCACGGGGAAATCACGTGGGCCCCACCCGGAAATCACGTGTGCCTCACCCGGAAATCACGTGGGCCCCACGGGGAAATCACGTGGGCCCCACTCGGAAATCACGTGTGCCCCACCCGGAAATCACGTGGGCCCCACCCGGAAATCACGTGGGCCCCACCCGGAAATCACGTGGGCCCCACCCGGAAATCACGTGGGCCCCACCCGGAAATCACGTGGGCCCCACCCGGAAATCACGTGGGCCCCACCCGGAAATCACGTGGGCCCCACGGGTAAATCACGTGGGCCCCACCCGGAAATCAGGTGGGCCCCACCCGGAAATCACGTGGGCCCCACGGGGAAATCACGTGGGCCCCCAGGGGAAATCACGTGGGCCCCACCCGGAAATCACGTGGGCCCCACCCGGAAATCACGTGGGCCCCACCCGGAAATCACGTGGGCCCCACCCGGAAATCACGTGGGCCCCACCCGGAAATCACGTGGGCCCCACCCGGAAATCACGTGGGCCCCACCCGGAAATCACGTGGGCCCCACGGGGAAATCACGTGGGCCCCACCTGGAAATCACGTGGGCCCCACCCGGAAATCACGTGGGCCCCACCCGGAAATCACGTGGGCCCCACCCGGAAATCACGTGGGCCCCCAGGGGAAATCACGTGGGCCCCACCCGGAAATCACGTGGGCCCCACCCGGAAATCACGTGGGCCCCACCCGGAAATCACGTGGGGCCCACCCGGAAATCACGTGGGCCCCACCCGGAAATCACGTGGGCCCCACCCGGAAATCACGTGGGCCCCACCCGGAAATCACGTGGGCCCCACCCGGAAATCACGTGGACCCCATCCGGAAATCACGTGGGCCCCACCCGGAAATCACGTGGGCCCCACCCGGAAATGACGTGGGCCCCACCCGGAAATGACGTGGGCCCCACGGGGATATCACGTGGGCCCCACCCGGAAATCACGTGGGCCCCACCCGGAAATCACGTGGGCCCCACCCGGAAATCACGTGGGCCCCACCCGGAAATCACGTGGGACCCACCCGGAAATCACGTGGGCCCCACGGGGAAATCCCGTGGGCCCCAAGGGGAAATCACGTGGGCCCCACCCGGAAATCACGTGGGCCCCACCCGGAAATCACGTGGGCCCCACGGGGAAATCACGTGGGCCCCACCCGGAAATCACGTGGGCCCCACCCGGAAATCACGTGGGCCCCACGGGGAAATCACGTGGGCCCCACCCGGAAATCACGTGTGCCCCACCCGGAAATCACGTGGGCCCCACCCGGAAATCACGTGGGCCCCACCCGGAAATCACGTGGGCCCCACGGGGAAATCATGTGGGCCCCACCTGGAAATCACGTGGGCCCCACCCGGAAATCACGTGGGCCCCACCCGGAAATCACGTGGGCCCCACCCGGAAATCACGTCGGCCCCACCCGTAAATCACGTGGGCCCCCAGGGGAAATCACGTGGGCCCCACCCGGAAATCACGTGGGCCCCACCCGGAAATCACGTGGGCCCCCAGGGGAAATCACGTGGGCCCCACCCGGAAATCACGTGGGCCCCACCCGGAAATCACGTGGGCCCCACCCGGAAATCACGTGGGCCCCACCCGGAAATGACGTGGGCCCCACCCGGAAATCACGTGGGCCCCACCCGGAAATCACGTGGGGCCCACCCGGAAATCACGTGGGCCCCACGGGGAAATCACGTGGGCCCCACGGGGAAATCACGTGGGCCCCACCCGGAAATCACGTGGGCCCCACCCGGAAATCACGTGGGCCCCACCCGGAAATCACGTGGGCCCCACCCGGAAATCACGTGGGCCCCACGGGGAAATCACCTGGGCCCCACCCGGAAATCACGTGGGCCCCACCCGGAAATCACGTGGGCCCCACCCGGAAATCACGTGGGCCCCACCCGGAAATCACGTGGGCCCCACCCGGAAATCACGTGGGCCCCACCCGGAAATCACGTGGGCCCCACGGGGAAATCACGTGGGCCCCACCCGGAAATCACGTGTGCCCGACCCGGAAATCACGTGGGCCCCACCCGGAAATCACGTGGGCCCCACCCGGAAATCACCTGGGCCCCACCCGGAAATCACCTGGGCCCCACGGGGAAATCACCTGGGCCCCACCCGGAAATCACGTGGGCCCCACCCGGAAATCACGTGGGCCCCACCCGGAAATCACGTGGGCCCCACCCGGAAATCACGTGGGCCCCACCCGGAAATCACGTGGGCACCACCCGGAAATCACGTGGGCCCCACCCGGAAATCACGTGGGCCCCACGGGGAAATCACGTGGGCCCCACCCGGAAATCACGTGGGCCCCACCCGGAAATCACGTGGGCCCCACCCGGAAATCACGTGGGCCCCACCCGGAAATCACGTGGGCCCCACCCGGAAATCACGTGGGCCCCACCCGGAAATCACGTGGGCCCCACCCGGAAATCACGTGGGCCCCACCCGGAAATCACGTGGGCCCCACCCGGAAATCACGTGGGCCCCACCCGGAAATGACGTGGGCCCCACCCGGAAATCACGTGGGCCCCACGGGGAAATCACCTGGGCCCCACGGGGAAATCACGTGGGCCCCACCCGGAAATCACGTGGGCCCCACCCGGAAATCACGTGGGCCCCACCCGGAAATCACGTGGGCCCCACGGGGAAATCCCGTGGGCCCCCAGGGGAAATCACGTGGGCCCCACCCGGAAAACACGTGGGCCCCACCCGGAAATCACGTGGGCCCCACGGGGAAATCACGTGGGCCCCACCCGGAAATCACGTGAGCCCCACCCGGAAATCACGTGGGCCCCACGGGGAAATCACGTGGGCCCCACCCGGAAATCACGTGGGCCCCACCCGGAAATCACGTGGGCCCCACCCGGAAATCACGTGGGCCCCACCCGGAAATCACGTGGGCCCCACCCGGAAATCACGTGGGCACAACTCGGAAATCACGTGGGCCCCACCCGGAAATCACGTGGGCCCCACCCGGAAATCACGTGGGCCCCACCCGGAAATCACGTGGGCCCCACCCGGAAATCACGTGGGCCCCACCCGGAAAAAACGTGGGCCCCACGGGGAAATCACGTGGGCCCCACCCGGAAATCACGTGAGCCCCACCCGGAAATCACGTGGGCCCCCAGGGGAAATCACGTGGGCCCCACCCGGAAATCACGTGGGCCCCACCCGGAAATCACGTGGGCCCCACCCGGAAATCACGTGGGCCCCACCCGGAAATCACGTGGGCCCCACCCGGAAATCACGTGGGCCCCACCCGGAAATCACGTGGGCACCACCCGGAAATCACGTGGGCCCCACCCGGAAATCACGTGGGCCCCACCCGGAAATCACGTGGGCCCCACCCGGAAATCACGTGGGCCCCACCCAGAAATCACGTGGGCCCCACGGGGAAATCACGTGGGCCCCACCCGGAAATCACGTGGGCCCCCAGGGGAAATCACGTGGGCCCCACCCGGAAATCACGTGGGCCCCACCCGGAAATCACGTGGGCCCCACCCGGAAATCACGTGGGCCCCACCCGGAAATCACGTGGGCCCCACCCGGAAATCACGTGGGCCCCACCCGGAAATCACGTGGGCCCCACCCGGAAATCACGTGGGCCCCACCCGGAAATCACGTGGGCCCCACCCGGAAATCACGTGGGCCCCACCCGGAAATCACGTGGGGCCCCAGGGGAAATCACGTGGGCCCCACCCGGAAATCACGTGGGCCCCACCCGGAAATCTCGTGGGCCCCACCCGGAAATCACGTGGGCCCCACCCGGAAATCACGTGGGCCCCACCCGGAAATCACGTGGGCCCCACCCGGAAATCACGTGGGCCCCACCCGGAATTCACGTGGGCCCCCAGGGGAAATCACGTGGGCCCCACCCGGAAATCACGTGGGCCCCACCCGGAAATCACGTGGGCCCCACCCGGAAATCACGTGGGCCCCACCCGGAAATCACGTGGGCCCCACCCGGAAATCACGTGGGCCCCACCCGGAAATCACGTGGGCCCCACCCGGAAATCACGTGGGCCCCACCCGGAAATCACGTGGGCCCCCAGGGGAAAGAACGTGGGCCCCACCCGGAAATCACGTGGGCCCCACCCGGAAATCACGTGGGCCCCACCCGGAAATCACGAGGGCCCCACACGGAAATCACGTGGGCCCCACCCGGAAATCACGTGGGCCCCACGGGGAAATCACGTGGGCCCCACCCGGAAATCACGTGGGCCCCACCCGGAAATCACGTGGGCCCCACACGGAAATCACGTGGGCCCCACCCGGAAATCACGTGGGCCCCACGGGGAAATCACGTGGGCCCCACCCGGAAATCACGTGGGCCCCACCCGGAAATCACGTGGGCCCCACCCGGAAATCACGTGGGCCCCACCCGGGAATCACGTGGGCCCCACCCGGAAATCACGTGGGCCCCACCCGGAAATCACGTGGGACCCACCCGGAAATCACGTGGGCCCCACCCGGAAATCACGTGGGCCCCACCCGGAAATCACGTGGGACCCACCCGGAAATCACGTGGGCCCCACCCGGAAATCACGTGGGCCCCACCCGGAAATCACGTGGGCCCCACCCGGAAATCACGTGGGCCCCACCCGGAAATCACGTGGGCCCCACCCGGAAATCACGTGGGCCCCACCCGGAAATCACGTGGGCCCCACCCGGAAATCACGTGGGCCCCACCCGGAAATCACGTGGGCCCCACCCGGAAATCACGTGGGCCCCACCCGGAAATCACGTGGGCCCCACGGGGAAATCACGTGGGCCCCACCCGGAAAACACGTGTGCCCCACCCGGAAATCACGTGGGCCCCACCCGGAAATCACGTGGGCCCCACCCGGAAATCACGTGGGCCCCACCCGGAAATCACGTGGGCCCCACCCGGAAATCACGTGGGGCCCACCCGGAAATCACGTGGGCCCCCAGGGGAAATCACGTGGGCCCCACCCGGAAATCACGTGGGCCCCACCCGGAAATCACGTGGGCCCCACCCGGAAATCACGTGGGCCCCACCCGGAAATCACGTGGGCCCCACCCGGAAATCACGTGGGCCCCACCCGGAAATCACATGGGCCCCACCCGGAAATCACGTGGGGCCCACCCGGAAATCACGTGGGCCTCCAGGGGAAATCACGTGGGTCCCACCCGGAAATCACGTGGGCCCCACCCGGAAATCACGTGGGCCCCACCCGGAAATCACGTGGGCCCCACCCGGAAATCACGTGGGCCCCACCCGGAAATCACGTGGGCCCCACCCGGAAATCACGTGGGCCCCACCCGGAAATCACGTGGGCCCCACCCGGAAATCACGTGGGGCCCACCCGGAAATCACGTAGGCCCCACCCGGAAATCACGTGGGCCCCACGGGGAAATCACGTGGGCCCCACCCGGAAATCACGTGGGCCCCACCCGGAAATCACGTGGGCCCCACCCGGAAATCACGTGGGCCCCACCCAGAAATCACGTGGGCCCCACCCGGAAATCACGTGGGCCCCACCCGGAAATCACGTGGGCCCCACCCGGAAATCACGTGGGCCCCACCCGGAAATCACGTGGGCCCCACGGGGAAATCACGTGGGCCCCACCCGGAAATCACGTGGTCCCCACCCGGAAATCACGTGGGCCCCACCCGGAAATCACGTGGGCCCCACCCAGAAATCACGTGGGCCCCCAGGGGAAATCACGTGGGCCCCACCCGGAAATCACGTGGGCCCCACCCGGAAATCACGTGGGCCCCACCCGGAAATCACGTGGGCCCCACCTGGAAATCACGTGGGCCCCACCCGGAAATCACGTGGGCCCCACCCGGAAATCACGTGGGCCCCACCCGGAAATCACGTGGGGCCCACCCGGAAATCACGTGGGCCCCCAGGGGAAATCACGTGGGCCCCACCCGGAAATCACGTGGGCCCCACCCGGAAATCACGTGGGCCCCACCCGGAAATCACGTGGGACCCACCCGGAAATCACGTGGGCCCCACCCGGAAATCACGTGGGCCCCACCCGGAAATCACGTGGGCCCCACCCGGAAATCACGTGGGCCCCACCCGGAAATCACGTGGGCCCCACCTGGAAATCATGTGGGGCCCACCCGGAAATCACGTGGGCCCCCAGGGGAAATCACGTGGGCCCCACCCGGAAATCACGTGGGCCTCACCCGGAAATCACGTGGGCCCCACCCGGAAATCACGTGGGCCCCCAGGGGAAATCACGTGGGCCCCACCCGGAAATCACGTGGGCCCCACCCGGAAATCACGTGGGCCCCACCCGGAAATCACGTGGGCCCCACCCGGAAATCACGTGGGCCCCACCCGGAAATCACGTGGGCCCCACCCGGAAATCACGTGGGCCCCACCCGGAAATCACGTGGGCCCCACCCGGAAATCACGTGGGCCCAACCCGGAAATCACGTGGGCCCCACCCGGAAATCACGTTGGCCCCACGGGGAAATCACGTGGGCCCCACCCGGAAATCACGTGGGCCCCACCCGGAAATCACGTGGGCCCCACCCGGAAATCACGTGGGCCCCACCCGGAAATCACGTGGGGCCTACCCGGAAATCACGTGGGCCCCACGGGGAAATCACGTGGGCCCCACCCGGAAATCACGGGGGCCCCACCCGGAAATCACGTGGGCCCCACCCGGAAATCACGTGGGCCCCACGGGGAAATCACGTGGGCCCCACCCGGAAATCACGTGTGCCTCACCCGGAAATCACGTGGGCCCCACGGGGAAATCACGTGGGCCCCACTCGGAAATCACGTGTGCCCCACCCGGAAATCACGTGGGCCCCACCCGGAAATCATGTGGGCCACACCCGGAAATCACGTGGGCCCCACCCGGAAATCACGTGGGCCCCACCCGGAAATCACGTGGGCCCCACCCGGAAATCACGTGGGCCCCACCCGGAAATCACGTGGGCCCCACGGGTAAATCACGTGGGCCCCACCCGGAAATCAGGTGGGCCCCACCCGGAAATCACGTGGGCCCCACGGGGAAATCACGTGGGCCCCCAGGGGAAATCACGTGGGCCCCACCCGGAAATCACGTGGGCCCCACCCGGAAATCACGTGGGCCCCACCCGGAAATCACGTGGGCCCCACCCGGAAATCACGTGGGCCCCACCCGGAAATCACGTGGGCCCCACCCGGAAATCACGTGGGCCCCACCCGGAAATCACGTGGGCCCCCAGGGGAAATCACGTGGGCCCCACCCGGAAATCACGTGGGCCCCACCCGGAAATCACGTGGGCCCCACCCGGAAATCACGTGGGCCCCACCCGGAAATCACGTGGGCCCCACCCGGAAATCACTTCGGCCCCACCCGGAAATCACGTGGGCCCCACCCGGAATTCACGTGGGCCCCACGGGGAAATCACGTGGGCCCCACCTGGAAATCACGTGGGCCCCACCCGGAAATCACGTGGGCCCCACTCGGAAATCACGTGGGGCCCACCCGGAAATCACGTGGGCCCCACGGGGAAATCACGTGGGCCCCACCCGGAAATCACGTGGGCCCCACCCGGAAATCACGTGGGCCCCACCCGGAAATCACGTGGGCCCCACGGGGAAATAACGTGGGCCCCACCCGGAAATCACGTGTGACTCACCCGGAAATCACGTGGGCCCCACCCGGAAGTCACGTGGGCCCCACCCGGGAAATCACGTGGGCCCCACCCGGAAATCACGTGGGCCCCACCCGGAAATCACGTGGGCCACACGGGGAAATCACGTGGGCCCCACCCGGAAATCACGTGGGCCCCACCCGGAAATCACGTGGGCCCCACCCGGAAATCACGTGGGCCCCACTCGGAAATCACGTGGGCCCCACCCGGAAATCACGTGGGCCCCACCCGGAAATCACGTGGGCCCCACCCGGAAATCACGTGTGCCTCACCCGGAAATCACGTGGGCCCCACCCGGAAATCACGTGGGCCCCACCCGGAAATCACGTGGGCCCCACCCGGAAATCACGTGGGCCCCACCCGGAAATCACGTGGGCCACACGGGGAAATCACGTGGGCCCCATCCGGAAATCACGTGGGCCCCACCCGGAAATCACGTGGGCCCCACCCGGAAATCACGTGGGCCCCACCCGGAAATCACGTGGGCCCCACCCGGAAATCACGTGGGCCCCCAGGGGAAATCACGTGGGCCCCACCCGGAAATCACGTGGGCCCCACTCGGAAATCACGTGGGGCCCACCCGGAAATCACGTGGGCCCCACGGGGAAATCACGTGGGCCCCACCCGGAAATCACGTGGGCCCCACCCGGAAATCACGTGGGCCCCACCCGGAAATCACGTGGGCCCCACGGGGAAATCACGTGGGCCCCACCCGGAAATCACGTGTGACTCACCCGGAAATCACGAGGGCCCCACCCGGAAGTCACGTGGGCCCCACCCGGGAAATCACGTGGGCCCCACCCGGAAATCACGTGGGCCCCACCCGGAAATCACGTGGGCCACACGGGGAAATCACGTGGGCCCCACCCGGAAATCACGTGGGCCCCACCCGGAAATCACGTGGCCCCCACCCGGAAATCACGTGGGCCCCACTCGGAAATCACATGGGCCCCACCCGGAAATCACGTGGGCCCCACCCGGAAATCACGTGGGCCCCAACCGGAAATCACGTGTGCCTCACCCGGAAATCACGTGGGCCCCACCCGGAAATCACGTGGGCCCCACCCGGAAATCACGTGGGCCCCACCCGGAAATCACGTGGGCCCCACCCGGAAATCAGGTGGGCCCCACCCGGAAATCACGTGGGCCCCACCCGGAAATCACGTGGGCCCCACCCGGAAATCACGTGGGCCCCACCCGGAAATCACGTGGGCCCCCAGGGGAAATCCCGTGGGCCCCCAGGGGAAATCACGTGGGCCCCACCCGGAAATCACGTGGGCCACACCCGGAAATCACGTGGGCCCCCAGGGGAAATCACGTGGGCCCCACCCGGAAATCACGTGGGCCCCACCCGGAAATCACGTGGGCCCCACCCGGAAATCACGTGGGCCCCACCCGGAAATCACGTGGGCCCCACCCGGAAATCACGTGGGCCCCACCCGGAAATCACGTGGGCCCCACCCGGAAATCACGTGGGCCCCACCCGGAAATCACGTGGGCCCCACCCGGAAATCACGTGGGCCCCACCCGGAAATCACGTGGGCCCCCAGGGGAAATCACGTGGGCCCCACCCGGAAATCACGTGGGCCTCACCCGGAAATCACGTGGGCCCCACCCGGAAATCACGTGGGCCCCACCCGGAAATCACGTGGGCCCCACCCGGAAATCACGTGGGCCCCCCCCGGAAATCACGTGGGCCCCCAGGGGAAATCACGTGGGCCCCACCCGGAAATCACGTGGGCCCCACCCGGAAATCACGTGGGCCCCACCCGGAAATCAGGTGGGCCCCACCCGGAAATCACGTGGGCCCCATCCGGAAATCACGTGGGCCCCACCCGGAAATCACGTGGGCCCCACCCGGAAATCACGTGGGCCCCACCCGGAAATCACGTGGGCCCCACCCGGAAATCACGTGGGCCCCACCCCGAAATCACGTGGGCCCCACCAGGAAATCACGTGGGCCCCACGGGGAAATCACGTGGGCCCCACTCGGAAATCACGTGTGCCCCACCCGGAAATCACGTGGGCCCCACCCGGAAATCACGTGGGCCCCACCCGGAAATCACGTGGGCCCCACCCGGAAATCACGTGGGCCCCACCCGGAAATCACGTGGGCCCCACCCGGAAATCACGTGGGCCCCACCCGGAAATCACGTGGGCCCCATGGGGAAATCACGTGGGCCCCACCCGGAAATCAGGTGGGCCCCACCCGGAAATCACGTGGGCCCCACGGGGAAATCACGTGGGCCCCCAGGGGAAATCACGTGGGCCCCACCCGGAAATCACGTGGGCCCCACCCGGAAATCACGTGGGCCCCACCCGGAAATCACGTGGGCCCCACCCGGAAATCACGTGGGCCCCACCCTGAAATCACGTGGGCCCCACCCGGAAATCACGTGGGCCCCACCCGGAAATCACGTGGGCCCCCAGGGGAAATCACGTGGGCCCCACCCGGAAATCACGTGGGCCCCACCCGGAAATCACGTGGGCCCCACCCGGAAATCACGTGGGCCCCACCCGGAAATCACGTGGGCCCCACCCGGAAATCACTTGGGCCCCACCCGGAAATCACGTGGGCCCCACCCGGAATTCACGTGGGCCCCACGGGGAAATCACGTGAGCCCCACCTGGAAATCACGTGGGCCCCACCCGGAAATCACGTGGGCCCCACTCGGAAATCACGTGGGGCCCACCCGGAAATCACGTGGGCCCCACGGGGAAATCACGTGGGCCCCACCCGGAAATCACGTGGGCCCCACGGGGAAATCACGTGGGCCCCACCCGGAAATCACGTGTGACTCACCCGGAAATCACGTGGGCCCCACCCGGAAGTCACGTGGGCCCCACCCGGGAAATCACGTGGGCCCCACCCGGAAATCACGTGGGCCCCACCCGGAAATCACGTGGGCCACACGGGGAAATCACGTGGGCCCCACCCGGAAATCACGTGGGCCCCACCCGGAAATCACGTGGGCCCCACCCGGAAATCACGTGGGCCCCACTCGGAAATCACGTGGGCCCCACCCGGAAATCACGTGGGCCCCACCCGGAAATCACGTGGGCCCCACCCGGAAATCACGTGTGCCTCACCCGGAAATCACGTGGGCCCCACCCGGAAATCACGTGGGCCCCACCCGGAAATCACGTGGGCCCCACCCGGAAATCACGTGGGCCACACGGGGAAATCACGTGGGCCCCACCCGGAAATCACGTGGGCCCCACCCGGAAATCACGTGGGCCCCACCCGGAAATCACGTGGGCCCCACCCGGAAATCACGTGGGCCCCACCCGGAAATCACGTGGGCCCCACCCGGAAATCACGTGGGCCCCCAGGGGAAATCACGTGGGCCCCACCCGGAAATCACGTGGGCCCCACTCGGAAATCACGTGGGGCCCACCCGGAAATCACGTGGGCCCCACGGGGAAATCACGTGGGCCCCACCCGGAAATCACGTGGGCCCCACCCGGAAATCACGTGGGCCCCACCCGGAAATCACGTGGGCCCCACGGGGAAATCACGTGGGCCCCACCCGGAAATCACGTGTGACTCACCCGGAAATCACGTGGGCCCCACCCGGAAGTCACGTGGGCCCCACCCGGGAAATCACGTGGGCCCCACCCGGAAATCACGTGGGCCCCACCCGGAAATCACGTGGGCCCCACCCGTAAATCACGTGGGCCCCACCCGGAAATCACGTGGGCCCCACCCGGAGATCACGTGGGCCCCACCCGGAAATCACGTGGGCCCCACCCGGAAATCACGTGGGCCCCACCCGGAAATCACGTGGGCCCCACCCGGAAATCACGTGGGCCCCACCCGGAAATCACGTGGGCCCCACCCGGAAATCACGTGGGCCCCACCCGGAAATCACGTGGGGCCCACCCGGAAATCACGTGGGCCCCACGGGGAAATCACGTGGGCCCCACCCGGAAATCACGTGGGCCCCACCCGGAAATCACGTGGGCCCCACGGGGAAATCACGTGGGCCCCCAGGGGAAATCACGTGGGCCCCACCCGGAAATCACGTGGGCCCCATCCGGAAATCACGTGGGCCCCCAGGGGAAATCACGTGGGCCCCACCAGGAAATCACGTGGGCCCCACCCGGAAATCACGTGGGCCCCACCCGGAAATCACGTGGGCCCCACCCGGAAATCACGTGGGCCCCACCCGGAAATCTCGTGGGCCCCACGCGGAAATCACGTGGGCCCCACCCGGAAATCACGTGGGCCCCACCCGGAAATCACGTGGGCCCCACGGGGAAATCACGTGGGCCCCACCCGGAAATCACGTGGGCCCCACCCGGAAATCACGTGGGCCCCACCCGGAAATCACGTGGGCCCCACCCGGAAATCACGTGGGCCCCACCCGGAAATCACGTGGGCCCCACGGGGAAATCACGTGGGCCCCACCCGGAAATCACGTGGGCCCCACCCGGAAATCACGTGGGCCCCACCCGGAAATCACGTGGGCCCCACCCGGAAATCACGTGGGCCCCACCCGGAAATCACGTGGGCCCCACCCGGAAATCACGTGGGCCCCCAGGGGAAATCACGTGGGCCCCACCCGGAAATCACGTGGGCCCCACCCGGAAATCACGTGGGCCCCACCCGGAAATCACGTGTGCCCCACCCGGAAATCACGTGGGCCCCACCCGGAAATCACGTGGGCCCCACCCGGAAATCACGTGGGCCCCACCCGGAAATCACGTGGGCCCCACCCGGAAATCACGTGTGCCCCACCCGGAAATCACGTGGGCCCCACCCGGAAATCACGTGGGCCCCACGGGGAAATCACGTGGGCCCCACCCGGAAATCACGTGGGCCCCACCCGGAAATCACGTGGGCCCCACCCGGAAATCACGTGGGCCCCACCCGGAAATCACGTGGGCCTCACGGGGAAATCACGTGGGCCCCCAGGGGAAATCACGAGGGCCGCACCCGGAAATCACGTGTGCCCCACCCGGAAATCACGTGGGCCCCACCCGGAAATCACGTGGGCCCCACCCGGAAATCACGTGGGCCCCACGGGGAAATCACGTGGTCCCCACCCGGAAATCACGTGTGCCCCACCCGGAAATCACGTGGGCCCCACCTGGAAATCACGTGGGCCCCACGAGGAAATCACGTGGGCCCCACCTGGAAATCACGTGGGCCCCACCCGGAAATCACGTGGGCCCCACCCGGAAATCACGTGGGCCCCACCCGGAAATCACGTTGGCCCCACCCGGAAATCACGTGGGCCCCCAGGGGAAATCACGTGGGCCCCACCCGGAAATCACGTGGGCCCCACCCGGAAATCACGTGGGCCCCACCCGGAAATCACGTGGGCCCCACCCGGAAATCACGTGGGCCCCACCCGGAAATCACGTTTGCCCCACCCGGAAATCACGTGGGCCCCGCCCGGAAATCACGTGGGCCCCACCCGGAAATCACGTGGGCCCCACCCGGAAATCACGTGGGCCCCACCCGGAAATCACGTGGGCCCCACGGGGAAATCACGTGGGCCCCCAGGGGAAATCACGTGGGCCCCACCCGGAAATCACGTGGGCCCCACCCGGAAATCACGTGGGCCCCACCCGGAAATCACGTGGGCCCCACCCGGAAATCACGTGGGCCCCACCCGGAAATCACGTGGGCCCCACCCGGAAATCACGTGGGCACCACTCGGAAATCACGTGGGCCCCACCCGGAAATCACGTGGGCCCCACCCGGAAATCACGTGGGCCCCACCCGGAAATCACGTGGGCCCCACCCGGAAATCACGTGGGCCCCACCCGGAAATCACGTGGGCCCCACCCGGAAATGACGTGGGCCCCACCCGGAAATGACGTGGGCCCCACCCGGAAATCACGAGGGCCCCACGGGGAAATCACGTGGGCCCCACCCGGAAATCACGTGGGCCCCACCCGGAAATCACGTGGGCCCCACCCGGAAATCACGTGGGCCCCACCCGGAAATCACGTGGGCCCCACACTGAAATCACGTGGGCCCCACGGGGAAATCCCGTGGGCCCCCAGGGGAAATCACGTGGGCCCCACCCGGAAATCACGTGGGCCCCACCCGGAAATCACGTGGGCCCCACGGGGAAATCACGTGGGCCCCACCCGGAAATCACGTGGGCCCCACCCGGAAATCACGTGGGCCCCACGGGGAAATCACGTGGGCCCCACCCGGAAATCACGTGTGCCCCACCCGGAAATCACGTGGGCCCCACCCGGAAATCACGTGGGCCCCACCCGGAAATCACGTGGGCCCCACGGGGAAATCACGTGGGCCCCACCCGGAAATCACGTGGGCCCCACCCGGAAATCACGTGGGCCCCACCCGGAAATCACGTGGGCCCCACCCGGAAATCACGTGGGCCCCACCCGGAAATCACGTGGGCCCCACCCGGAAATCACGTGGGCCCCACGGGGAAATCACGTGGGCCCCACCCGGAAATCACGTGGGCCCCACCCGGAAATCACGTGGGCCCCACCCGGAAATCACGTGGGCCCCACCCGGAAATCACGTGGGCCCCACCCGGAAATCACGTGGGCCCCACCCGGAAATCACGTGTGCCCCACCCGGAAATCACGTGGGCCCCACCCGGAAATCACGTGGGCCCCACGGGGAAATCACGTGGGCCCCACCTGGAAATCACGTGGGCCCCACCCGGAAATCACGTGGGCCCCACCCGGAAATCACGTGGGCCCCACCCGGAAATCACGTGGGCCCCCAGGGGAAATCACGTGGGCCCCACCCGGAAATCACGTGGGCCCCACCCGGAAATCACGTGGGCCCCACCCGGAAATCACGTGGGGCCCACCCGGAAATCACGTGGGCCCCACCCGGAAATCACGTGGGCCCCACCCGGAAATCACGTGGGCCCCACCCGGAAATCACGTGGGCCCCACCCGGAAATCACGTGGACCCCACCCGGAAATCACGTGGGCCCCACCCGGAAATCACGTGGGCCCCACCCGGAAATGACGTGGGCCCCACCCGGAAATGACGTGGGCCCCACGGGGATATCACGTGGGCCCCACCCGGAAATCACGTGGGCCCCACCCGGAAATCACGTGGGCCCCACCCGGAAATCACGTGGGCCCCACCCGGAAATCACGTGGGACCCACCCGGAAATCACGTGGGCCCCACGGGGAAATCCCGTGGGCCCCAAGGGGAAATCACGTGGGCCCCACCCGGAAATCACGTGGGCCCCACCCGGAAATCACGTGGGCCCCACGGGGAAATCACGTGGGCCCCACCCGGAAATCACGTGGGCCCCACCCGGAAATCACGTGGGCCCCACGGGGAAATCACGTGGGCCCCACCCGGAAATCACGTGTGCCCCACCCGGAAATCACGTGGGCCCCACCCGGAAATCACGTGGGCCCCACCCGGAAATCACGTGGGCCCCACGGGGAAATCATGTGGGCCCCACCTGGAAATCACGTGGGCCCCACCCGGAAATCACGTGGGCCCCACCCGGAAATCACGTGGGCCCCACCCGGAAATCACGTCGGCCCCACCCGTAAATCACGTGGGCCCCCAGGGGAAATCACGTGGGCCCCACCCGGAAATCACGTGGGCCCCACCCGGAAATCACGTGGGCCCCACCCGGAAATCACGTGGGCCCCACCCGGAAATCACGTGGGCCCCCAGGGGAAATCACGTGGGCCCCACCCGGAAATCACGTGGGCCCCACCCGGAAATCACGTGGGCCCCACCCGGAAATCACGTGGGCCCCACCCGGAAATGACGTGGGCCCCACCCGGAAATCACGTGGGCCCCACCCGGAAATCACGTGGGGCCCACCCGGAAATCACGTGGGCCCCACGGGGAAATCACGTGGGCCCCACGGGGAAATCACGTGGGCCCCACCCGGAAATCACGTGGGCCCCACCCGGAAATCACGTGGGCCCCACCCGGAAATCACGTGGGCCCCACCCGGAAATCACGTGGGCCCCACGGGGAAATCACCTGGGCCCCACCCGGAAATCACGTGGGCCCCACCCGGAAATCACGTGGGCCCCACCCGGAAATCACGTGGGCCCCACCCGGAAATCACGTGGGCCCCACCCGGAAATCACGTGGGCCCCACCCGGAAATCACGTGGGCCCCACGGGGAAATCACGTGGGCCCCACCCGGAAATCACGTGTGCCCGACCCGGAAATCACGTGGGCCCCACCCGGAAATCACGTGGGCCCCACCCGGAAATCACCTGGGCCCCACCCGGAAATCACCTGGGCCCCACGGGGAAATCACGTGGGCCCCACCCGGAAATCACGTGGGCCCCACCCGGAAATCACGTGGGCCCCACCCGGAAATCACGTGGGCCCCACCCGGAAATCACGTGGGCCCCACCCGGAAATCACGTGGGCACCACCCGGAAATCACGTGGGCCCCACCCGGAAATCACGTGGGCCCCACGGGGAAATCACGTGGGCCCCACCCGGAAATCACGTGGGCCCCACCCGGAAATCACGTGGGCCCCACCCGGAAATCACGTGGGCCCCACCCGGAAATCACGTGGGCCCCACCCGGAAATCACGTGGGCCCCACCCGGAAATCACGTGGGCCCCACCCGGAAATCACGTGGGCCCCACCCGGAAATCACGTGGGCCCCACCCGGAAATCACGTGGGCCCCACCCGGAAATGACGTGGGCCCCACCCGGAAATCACGTGGGCCCCACGGGGAAATCACCTGGGCCCCACGGGGAAATCACGTGGGCCCCACCCGGAAATCACGTGGGCCCCACCCGGAAATCACGTGGGCCCCACCCGGAAATCACGTGGGCCCCACGGGGAAATCCCGTGGGCCCCCAGGGGAAATCACGTGGGCCCCACCCGGAAAACACGTGGGCCCCACCCGGAAATCACGTGGGCCCCACGGGGAAATCACGTGGGCCCCACCCGGAAATCACGTGAGCCCCACCCGGAAATCACGTGGGCCCCACGGGGAAATCACGTGGGCCCCACCCGGAAATCACGTGGGCCCCACCCGGAAATCACGTGGGCCCCACCCGGAAATCACGTGGGCCCCACCCGGAAATCACGTGGGCCCCACCCGGAAATCACGTGGGCACAACTCGGAAATCACGTGGGCCCCACCCGGAAATCACGTGGGCCCCACCCGGAAATCACGTGGGCCCCACCCGGAAATCACGTGGGCCCCACCCGGAAATCACGTGGGCCCCACCCGGAAAAAACGTGGGCCCCACGGGGAAATCACGTGGGCCCCACCCGGAAATCACGTGAGCTCCACCCGGAAATCACGTGGGCCCCCAGGGGAAATCACGTGGGCCCCACCCGGAAATCACGTGGGCCCCACCCGGAAATCACGTGGGCCCCACCCGGAAATCACGTGGGCCCCACCCGGAAATCACGTGGGCCCCACCCGGAAATCACGTGGGCCCCACCCGGAAATCACGTGGGCACCACCCGGAAATCACGTGGGCCCCACCCGGAAATCACGTGGGCCCCACCCGGAAATCACGTGGGCCCCACCCGGAAATCACGTGGGCCCCACCCGGAAATCACGTGGGCCCCACCCGGAAATCACGTGGGCCCCACCCGGAAATCACGTGGGCCCCACCCGGAAATCACGTGGGCCCCACCCGGAAATCACGTGGGCCCCACCCGGAAATCACGAGGGCCCCACGGGGAAATCACGTGGGCCCCACCCGGAAATCACGTGGGCCCCACCCGGAAATCACGTGGGCCCCACCCGGAAATCACGTGGGCCCCACCCGGAAATCACGTGGGCCCCACCCGGAAATCACGTGGGCCCCACCCGGAAATCACGTGGGCCCCACCCGGAAATCACGTGGGCCCCACCCGGAAATCACGTGGGGCCCACCCGGAAATCACGTGGGCCCCACCCGGAAATCACGTGGGCCCCACGGGGAAATCACGTGGGCCCCACCCGGAAATCACGTGGGCCCCACCCGGAAATCACGTGGGCCCCACGGGGAAATCCCGTGGGCCCCCAGGGGAAATCACGTGGGCCCCACCCGGAAATCACGTGGGCCCCACCCGGAAATCACGTGGGCCCCCAGGGGAAATCACGTGGGCCCCACCCGGAAATCACGTGGGCCCCACCCGGAAATCACGTGGGCCCCACCCGGAAATCACGTGGGCCCCACCCGGAAATCACGTGGGCCCCACCCGGAAATCACGTGGGCCCCACCCGGAAATCACGTGGGCCCCACCCGGAAATCACGTGGGCCCCACGGGGAAATCACGTGGGCCCCACCTGGAAATCACGTGGGCCCCACCCGGAAATCACGTGGGCCCCACCCGGAAATCACGTGGGCCCCACCCGGAAATCACGTGGGCCCCACCCGGAAATCACGTGGGCCCCACCCGGAAATCACGTGGGCCCCACCCGGAAATCACGTGGGCCCCACCCGGAAATCACGTGGGCCCCACCCGGAAATCACGTGGGGCCCACCCGGAAATCACGTGGGCCCCACCCGGAAATCACGTGGGCCCCACCCGGAAATCACGTGGGCCCCACCCGGAAATCACGTGGGCCCCACCCGGAAAACACGTGGGCCCCACCCGGAAATCACGTGGGCCCCACGGGGAAATCACGTGGGCCCCCAGGGGAAATCACGTGGGCCCCACCCGGAAATCACGTGGGCCCCACCCGGAAATCACGTGGGCCCCACCCGGAAATCACGTGGGCCCCACCCGGAAATCACGTGGGCCCCACCCGGAAATCACGTGGGCCCCACCCGGAAATCACGTGGGCCCCACCCGGAAATCACGTGGGCCCCACCCGGAAATCACGTGGGGCCCACCCGGAAATCACGTGGGCCCCACCCGGAAATCACGTGGGCCCCACCCGGAAATCACGTGGGCCCCACCCGGAAATCACGTGGGCCCCACCCGGAAATCACGTGGGCCCCCAGGGGAAATCACGTGGGCCCCACCCGGAAATCACGTGGGCCCCACCCGGAAATCACGTGGGCCCCACCCGGAAATCACGTGGGCCCCACGGGGAAATCACGTGGGCCCCACCTGGAAATCACGTGGGCCCCACCCGGAAATCACGTGGGCCCCACCCGGAAATCACGTGGGCCCCCAGGGGAAATCACGTGGGCCCCACCCGGAAATCACGTGGGCCCCACCCGGAAATCACGTGGGACCCACCCGGAAATCACGTGGGACCCACCCGGAAATCACGTGGGCCCCACCCGGAAATCACGTGGGCCCCACCCGGAAATCACGTGGGCCCCACGGGGAAATCACGTGGGCCCCACCCGGAAATCACGTGGGCCCCACGGGGAAATCACCTGTGCCCCACCCGGAAATCACGTGGGCCCCACCCGGAAATCACGTGGGCCCCACCCGGAAATCACGTGGGCCCCACCCGGAAATCACGTGGGCCCCACCCGGAAATCACGTGGGCCCCACCCGGAAATCACGTGGGCCCCACGGGGAAATCACGTGGGCCCCACCCGGAAATCACGTGGGCCCCACCCGGAAATCACGTGGGCCCCACCCGGAAATCACGTGGGCCCCACCCGGAAATCACGTGGGCCCCACCCGGAAATCACGTGGGCCCCACCCGGAAATCACGTGTGCCCCACCCGGAAATCACGTGGGCCCCACCCGGAAATCACGTGGGCCCCACGGGGAAATCACGTGGGCCCCACCTGGAAATCACGTGGGCCCCACGGGGAAATCACGTGGGCCCCACGGGGAAATCACGTGGGCCCCACCCGGAAATCACGTGGGCCCCACCCGGAAATCACGTGGGCCCCACCCGGAAATCACGTGGGCCCCACCCGGAAATCACGTGGGCCCCACCCGGAAATCACGTGGGCCCCACCCGGAAATCACGTGTGCCCCACCCGGAAATCACGTGGGCCCCACCCGGAAATCACGTGGGCCCCACGGGGAAATCACGTGGGCCCCACCTGGAAATCACGTGGGCCCCACGGGGAAATCACGTGGGCCCCACCCGGAAATCACGTGTGCCCCACCCGGAAATCACGTGGGCCCCACCCGGAAATCACGTGGGCCCCACCCGGAAATCACGTGGGCCCCACGGGGAAATCATGTGGGCCCCACCTGGAAATCACGTGGGCCCCACCCGGAAATCACGTGGGCCCCACCCGGAAATCACGTGGGCCCCACCCGGAAATCACGTCGGCCCCACCCGTAAATCACGTGGGCCCCCAGGGGAAATCACGTGGGCCCCACCCGGAAATCACGTGGGCCCCACCCGGAAATCACGTGGGCCCCACCCGGAAATCACGTGGGCCCCACCCGGAAATCACGTGGGCCCCACCCGGAAATCACGTGGGCCCCACCCGGAAATCACGTGGGCCCCACCCGGAAATCACGTGGGCCCCACCCGGAAATGACGTGGGCCCCACCCGGAAATCACGTGGGCCCCACGGGGAAATCACCTGGGCCCCACGGGGAAATCACGTGGGCCCCACCCGGAAATCACGTGGGCCCCACCCGGAAATCACGTGGGCCCCACCCGGAAATCACGTGGGCCCCACGGGGAAATCCCGTGGGCCCCCAGGGGAAATCACGTGGGCCCCACCCGGAAAACACGTGGGCCCCACCCGGAAATCACGTGGGCCCCACGGGGAAATCACGTGGGCCCCACCCGGAAATCACGTGAGCCCCACCCGGAAATCACGTGGGCCCCACGGGGAAATCACGTGGGCCCCACCCGGAAATCACGTGGGCCCCACCCGGAAATCACGTGGGCCCCACCCGGAAATCACGTGGGCCCCACCCGGAAATCACGTGGGCCCCACCCGGAAATCACGTGGGCACAACTCGGAAATCACGTGGGCCCCACCCGGAAATCACGTGGGCCCCACCCGGAAATCACGTGGGCCCCACCCGGAAATCACGTGGGCCCCACCCGGAAATCACGTGGGCCCCACCCGGAAAAAACGTGGGCCCCACGGGGAAATCACGTGGGCCCCACCCGGAAATCACGTGAGCTCCACCCGGAAATCACGTGGGCCCCCAGGGGAAATCACGTGGGCCCCACCCGGAAATCACGTGGGCCCCACCCGGAAATCACGTGGGCCCCACCCGGAAATCACGTGGGCCCCACCCGGAAATCACGTGGGCCCCACCCGGAAATCACGTGGGCCCCACCCGGAAATCACGTGGGCACCACCCGGAAATCACGTGGGCCCCACCCGGAAATCACGTGGGCCCCACCCGGAAATCACGTGGGCCCCACCCGGAAATCACGTGGGCCCCACCCGGAAATCACGTGGGCCCCACCCGGAAATCACGTGGGCCCCACCCGGAAATCACGTGGGCCCCACCCGGAAATCACGTGGGCCCCACCCGGAAATCACGTGGGCCCCACCCGGAAATCACGAGGGCCCCACGGGGAAATCACGTGGGCCCCACCCGGAAATCACGTGGGCCCCACCCGGAAATCACGTGGGCCCCACCCGGAAATCACGTGGGCCCCACCCGGAAATCACGTGGGCCCCACCCGGAAATCACGTGGGCCCCACCCGGAAATCACGTGGGCCCCACCCGGAAATCACGTGGGCCCCACCCGGAAATCACGTGGGGCCCACCCGGAAATCACGTGGGCCCCACCCGGAAATCACGTGGGCCCCACGGGGAAATCACGTGGGCCCCACCCGGAAATCACGTGGGCCCCACCCGGAAATCACGTGGGCCCCACGGGGAAATCCCGTGGGCCCCCAGGGGAAATCACGTGGGCCCCACCCGGAAATCACGTGGGCCCCACCCGGAAATCACGTGGGCCCCCAGGGGAAATCACGTGGGCCCCACCCGGAAATCACGTGGGCCCCACCCGGAAATCACGTGGGCCCCACCCGGAAATCACGTGGGCCCCACCCGGAAATCACGTGGGCCCCACCCGGAAATCACGTGGGCCCCACCCGGAAATCACGTGGGCCCCACCCGGAAATCACGTGGGCCCCACGGGGAAATCACGTGGGCCCCACCTGGAAATCACGTGGGCCCCACCCGGAAATCACGTGGGCCCCACCCGGAAATCACGTGGGCCCCACCCGGAAATCACGTGGGCCCCACCCGGAAATCACGTGGGCCCCACCCGGAAATCACGTGGGCCCCACCCGGAAATCACGTGGGCCCCACCCGGAAATCACGTGGGCCCCACCCGGAAATCACGTGGGGCCCACCCGGAAATCACGTGGGCCCCACCCGGAAATCACGTGGGCCCCACCCGGAAATCACGTGGGCCCCACCCGGAAATCACGTGGGCCCCACCCGGAAAACACGTGGGCCCCACCCGGAAATCACGTGGGCCCCACGGGGAAATCACGTGGGCCCCCAGGGGAAATCACGTGGGCCCCACCCGGAAATCACGTGGGCCCCACCCGGAAATCACGTGGGCCCCACCCGGAAATCACGTGGGCCCCACCCGGAAATCACGTGGGCCCCACCCGGAAATCACGTGGGCCCCACCCGGAAATCACGTGGGCCCCACCCGGAAATCACGTGGGCCCCACCCGGAAATCACGTGGGGCCCACCCGGAAATCACGTGGGCCCCACCCGGAAATCACGTGGGCCCCACCCGGAAATCACGTGGGCCCCACCCGGAAATCACGTGGGCCCCACCCGGAAATCACGTGGGCCCCCAGGGGAAATCACGTGGGCCCCACCCGGAAATCACGTGGGCCCCACCCGGAAATCACGTGGGCCCCACCCGGAAATCACGTGGGCCCCACGGGGAAATCACGTGGGCCCCACCTGGAAATCACGTGGGCCCCACCCGGAAATCACGTGGGCCCCACCCGGAAATCACGTGGGCCCCCAGGGGAAATCACGTGGGCCCCACCCGGAAATCACGTGGGCCCCACCCGGAAATCACGTGGGACCCACCCGGAAATCACGTGGGACCCACCCGGAAATCACGTGGGCCCCACCCGGAAATCACGTGGGCCCCACCCGGAAATCACGTGGGCCCCACGGGGAAATCACGTGGGCCCCACCCGGAAATCACGTGGGCCCCACGGGGAAATCACCTGTGCCCCACCCGGAAATCACGTGGGCCCCACCCGGAAATCACGTGGGCCCCACCCGGAAATCACGTGGGCCCCACCCGGAAATCACGTGGGCCCCACCCGGAAATCACGTGGGCCCCACCCGGAAATCACGTGGGCCCCACGGGGAAATCACGTGGGCCCCACCCGGAAATCACGTGGGCCCCACCCGGAAATCACGTGGGCCCCACCCGGAAATCACGTGGGCCCCACCCGGAAATCACGTGGGCCCCACCCGGAAATCACGTGGGCCCCACCCGGAAATCACGTGTGCCCCACCCGGAAATCACGTGGGCCCCACCCGGAAATCACGTGGGCCCCACGGGGAAATCACGTGGGCCCCACCTGGAAATCACGTGGGCCCCACGGGGAAATCACGTGGGCCCCACGGGGAAATCACGTGGGCCCCACCCGGAAATCACGTGGGCCCCACCCGGAAATCACGTGGGCCCCACCCGGAAATCACGTGGGCCCCACCCGGAAATCACGTGGGCCCCACCCGGAAATCACGTGGGCCCCACCCGGAAATCACGTGTGCCCCACCCGGAAATCACGTGGGCCCCACCCGGAAATCACGTGGGCCCCACGGGGAAATCACGTGGGCCCCACCTGGAAATCACGTGGGCCCCACGGGGAAATCACGTGGGCCCCACCCGGAAATCACGTGTGCCCCACCCGGAAATCACGTGGGCCCCACCCGGAAATCACGTGGGCCCCACCCGGAAATCACGTGGGCCCCACGGGGAAATCATGTGGGCCCCACCTGGAAATCACGTGGGCCCCACCCGGAAATCACGTGGGCCCCACCCGGAAATCACGTGGGCCCCACCCGGAAATCACGTCGGCCCCACCCGTAAATCACGTGGGCCCCCAGGGGAAATCACGTGGGCCCCACCCGGAAATCACGTGGGCCCCACCCGGAAATCACGTGGGCCCCACCCGGAAATCACGTGGGCCCCACCCGGAAATCACGTGGGCCCCCAGGGGAAATCACGTGGGCCCCACCCGGAAATCACGTGGGCCCCACCCGGAAATCACGTGGGCCCCACCCGGAAATCACGTGGGCCCCACCCGGAAATGACGTGGGCCCCACCCGGAAATCACGTGGGCCCCACCCGGAAATCACGTGGGGCCCACCCGGAAATCACGTGGGCCCCACGGGGAAATCACGTGGGCCCCACCCGGAAATCACGTGGGCCCCACCCGGAAATCACGTGGGCCCCACCCGGAAATCACGTGGGCCCCACCCGGAAATCACGTGGGCCCCACCCGGAAATCACGTGGGCCCCACGGGGAAATCACCTGGGCCCCACCCGGAAATCACGTGGGCCCCACCCGGAAATCACGTGGGCCCCACCCGGAAATCACGTGGGCCCCACCCGGAAATCACGTGGGCCCCACCCGGAAATCACGTGGGCCCCACCCGGAAATCACGTGGGCCCCACGGGGAAATCACGTGGGCCCGACCCGGAAATCACGTGGGCCCGACCCGGAAATCACGTGGGCCCCACCCGGAAATCACGTGGGCCCCACCCGGAAATCACCTGGGCCCCACCCGGAAATCACCTGGGCCCCACCCGGAAATCACCTGGGCCCCACCCGGAAATCACGTGGGCCCCACCCGGAAATCACGTGGGCCCCACCCGGAAATCACGTGGGCCCCACCCGGAAATCACGTGGGCCCCACCCGGAAATCACGTGGGCCCCACCCGGAAATCACGTGGGCCCCACCCGGAAATCACGTGGGCCCCACGGGGAAATCACGTGGGCCCCACCCGGAAATCACGTGGGCCCCACCCGGAAATCACGTGGGCCCCACCCGGAAATCACGTGGGCCCCACCCGGAAATCACGTGGGCCCCACCCGGAAATCACGTGGGCCCCACCCGGAAATCACGTGGGCCCCACCCGGAAATCACGTGGGCCCCACCCGGAAATCACGTGGGCCCCACCCGGAAATCACGTGGGCCCCACCCGGAAATGACGTGGGCCCCACCCGGAAATCACGTGGGCCCCACGGGGAAATCACCTGGGCCCCACCCGGAAATCACGTGGGCCCCACCCGGAAATCACGTGGGCCCCACCCGGAAATCACGTGGGCCCCACCCGGAAATCACGTGGGCCCCACCCGGAAATCACGTGGGCCCCACGGGGAAATCCCGTGGGCCCCCAGGGGAAATCACGTGGGCCCCACCCGGAAAACACGTGGGCCCCACCCGGAAATCACGTGGGCCCCACGGGGAAATCACGTGGGCCCCACCCGGAAATCACGTGAGCCCCACCCGGAAATCACGTGGGCCCCACGGGGAAATCACGTGGGCCCCACCCGGAAATCACGTGGGCCCCACCCGGAAATCACGTGGGCCCCACCCGGAAATCACGTGGGCCCCACCCGGAAATCACGTGGGCCCCACCCGGAAATCACGTGGGCACAACTCGGAAATCACGTGGGCCCCACCCGGAAATCACGTGGGCCCCACCCGGAAATCACGTGGGCCCCACCCGGAAATCACGTGGGCCCCACCCGGAAATCACGTGGGCCCCACCCGGAAATCACGTGGGCCCCACGGGGAAATCACGTGGGCCCCACCCGCAAATCACGTGAGCCCCACCCGGAAATCACGTGGGCCCCCAGGGGAAATCACGTGGGCCCCACCCGGAAATCACGTGGGCCCCACCCGGAAATCACGTGGGCCCCACCCGGAAATCACGTGGGCCCCACCCGGAAATCACGTGGGCCCCACCCGGAAATCACGTGGGCCCCACCCGGAAATCACGTGGGCACCTCCCGGAAATCACGTGGGCCCCACCCGGAAATCACGTGGGCCCCACCCGGAAATCACGTGGGCCCCACCCGGAAATCACGTGGGCCCCACCCGGAAATCACGTGGGCCCCACCCGGAAATCACGTGGGCCCCACCCGGAAATCACGAGGGCCCCACGGGGAAATCACGTGGGCCCCACCCGGAAATCACGTGGGCCCCACCCGGAAATCACGTGGGCCCCACCCGGAAATCACGTGGGCCCCACCCGGAAATCACGTGGGCCCCACCCGGAAATCACGTGGGCCCCACCCGGAAATCACGTGGGCCCCACCCGGAAATCACGTGGGGCCCACCCGGAAATCACGTGGGCCCCACCCGGAAATCACGTGGGCCCCACGGGGAAATCACGTGGGCCCCACCCGGAAATCACGTGGGCCCCACCCGGAAATCACGTGGGCCCCACGGGGAAATCCCGTGGGCCCCCAGGGGAAATCACGTGGGCCCCACCCGGAAATCACGTGGGCCCCACCCGGAAATCACGTGGGCCCCCAGGGGAAATCACGTGGGCCCCACCCGGAAATCACGTGGGCCCCACCCGGAAATCACGTGGGCCCCACCCGGAAATCACGTGGGCCCCACCCGGAAATCACGTGGGCCCCACCCGGAAATCACGTGGGCCCCACCCGGAAATCACGTGGGCCCCACCCGGAAATCACGTGGGCCCCACCCGGAAATCACGTGGGCCCCACGGGGAAATCACGTGGGCCCCACCTGGAAATCACGTGGGCCCCAACCGGAAATCACGTGGGCCCCACCCGGAAATCACGTGGGCCCCACCCGGAAATCACGTGGGCCCCACCCGGAAATCACGTGGGCCCCACCCGGAAATCACGTGGGCCCCACCCGGAAATCACGTGGGCCCCACCCGGAAATCACGTGGGCCCCACCCGGAAATCACGTGGGGCCCACCCGGAAATCACGTGGGCCCCACCCGGAAATCACGTGGGCCCCACCCGGAAATCACGTGGGCCCCACGGGGAAATCACGTGGGCCCCACCCGGAAATCACGTGGGCCCCACCCGGAAATCACGTGGGCCCCACCCGGAAATCACGTGGGCCCCACCCGGAAATCACGTGGGCCCCACCCGGAAATCACGTGGGCCCCACCCGGAAATCACGTGGGCCCCATGGGGAAATCACGTGGGCCCCACCCGGAAATCAGGTGGGCCCCACCCGGAAATCACGTGGGCCCCACGGGGAAATCACGTGGGCCCCCAGGGGAAATCACGTGGGCCCCACCCGGAAATCACGTGGGCCCCACCCGGAAATCACGTGGGCCCCACCCGGAAATCACGTGGGCCCCACCCGGAAATCACGTGGGCCCCACCCTGAAATCACGTGGGCCCCACCCGGAAATCACGTGGGCCCCACCCGGAAATCACGTGGGCCCCCAGGGGAAATCACGTGGGCCCCACCCGGAAATCACGTGGGCCCCACCCGGAAATCACGTGGGCCCCACCCGGAAATCACGTGGGCCCCACCCGGAATTCACGTGGGCCCCACCCGGAAATCACTTGGGCCCCACCCGGAAATCACGTGGGCCCCACCCGGAATTCACGTGGGCCCCACGGGGAAATCACGTGAGCCCCACCTGGAAATCACGTGGGCCCCACCCGGAAATCACGTGGGCCCCACTCGGAAATCACGTGGGGCCCACCCGGAAATCACGTGGGCCCCACGGGGAAATCACGTGGGCCCCACCCGGAAATCACGTGGGCCCCACGGGGAAATCACGTGGGCCCCACCCGGAAATCACGTGTGACTCACCCGGAAATCACGTGGGCCCCACCCGGAAGTCACGTGGGCCCCACCCGGGAAATCACGTGGGCCCCACCCGGAAATCACGTGGGCCCCACCCGGAAATCACGTGGGCCACACGGGGAAATCACGTGGGCCCCACCCGGAAATCACGTGGGCCCCACCCGGAAATCACGTGGGCCCCACCCGGAAATCACGTGGGCCCCACTCGGAAATCACGTGGGCCCCACCCGGAAATCACGTGGGCCCCACCCGGAAATCACGTGGGCCCCACCCGGAAATCACGTGTGCCTCACCCGGAAATCACGTGGGCCCCACCCGGAAATCACGTGGGCCCCACCCGGAAATCACGTGGGCCCCACCCGGAAATCACGTGGGCCACACGGGGAAATCACGTGGGCCCCACCCGGAAATCACGTGGGCCCCACCCGGAAATCACGTGGGCCCCACCCGGAAATCACGTGGGCCCCACCCGGAAATCACGTGGGCCCCACCCGGAAATCACGTGGGCCCCACCCGGAAATCACGTGGGCCCCCAGGGGAAATCACGTGGGCCCCACCCGGAAATCACGTGGGCCCCACTCGGAAATCACGTGGGGCCCACCCGGAAATCACGTGGGCCCCACGGGGAAATCACGTGGGCCCCACCCGGAAATCACGTGGGCCCCACCCGGAAATCACGTGGGCCCCACCCGGAAATCACGTGGGCCCCACGCGGAAATCACGTGGGCCCCACGCGGAAATCACGTGGGACTCACCCGGAAATCACGAGGGCCCCACCCGGAAGTCACGTGGGCCCCACCCGGGAAATCACGTGGGCCCCCAGGGGAAATCACGTGGGCCCCACCGGGAAATCACGTGGGCCCCACCCGTAAATCACGTGGGCCCCCAGGGGAAATCACGTGGGCCCCACGGGGAAATCACGTGGGCCCCACCCGGAAATCACGTGGGCCCCACCCGGAAATCACGTGGGCCCCACCCGGAAATCACGTGGGCCCCACCCGGAAATCACGTGGGCCCCACCCGGAAATCACGTGGGCCCCACCCGGAAATCACGTGGGCCCCACCCGGAAATCACGTGGGGCCCACCCGGAAATCACGTGGGCCCCACGGGGAAATCACGTGGGCCCCACCCGGAAATCACGTGGGCCCCACCCGGAAATCACGTGGGCCCCACGGGGAAATCACGTGGGCCCCCAGGGGAAATCACGTGGGCCCCACCCGGAAATCACGTGGGCCCCATCCGGAAATCACGTGGGCCCCCAGGGGAAATCACGTGGGCCCCACCAGGAAATCACGTGGGCCCCACCCGGAAATCACGTGGGCCCCACCCGGAAATCACGTGGGCCCCACCCGGAAATCACGTGGGCCCCACCCGGAAATCTCGTGGGCCCCACGCGGAAATCACGTGGGCCCCACCCGGAAATCACGTGGGCCCCACCCGGAAATCACGTGGGCCCCACGGGGAAATCACGTGGGCCCCACCCGGAAATCACGTGGGCCCCACCCGGAAATCACGTGGGCCCCACCCGGAAATCACGTGGGCCCCACCCGGAAATCACGTGGGCCCCACCCGGAAATCACGTGGGCCCCACGGGGAAATCACGTGGGCCCCACCCGGAAATCACGTGGGCCCCACCCGGAAATCACGTGGGCCCCACCCGGAAATCACGTGGGCCCCACCCGGAAATCACGTGGGCCCCACCCGGAAATCACGTGGGCCCCACCCGGAAATCACGTGGGCCCCCAGGGGAAATCACGTGGGCCCCACCCGGAAATCACGTGGGCCCCACCCGGAAATCACGTGGGCCCCACCCGGAAATCACGTGTGCCCCACCCGGAAATCACGTGGGCCCCACCCGGAAATCACGTGGGCCCCACCCGGAAATCACGTGGGCCCCACCCGGAAATCACGTGGGCCCCACCCGGAAATCACGTGTGCCCCACCCGGAAATCACGTGGGCCCCACCCGGAAATCACGTGGGCCCCACGGGGAAATCACGTGGGCCCCACCCGGAAATCACGTGGGCCCCACCCGGAAATCACGTGGGCCCCACCCGGAAATCACGTGGGCCCCACCCGGAAATCACGTGGGCCTCACGGGGAAATCACGTGGGCCCCCAGGGGAAATCACGAGGGCCGCACCCGGAAATCACGTGTGCCCCACCCGGAAATCACGTGGGCCCCACCCGGAAATCACGTGGGCCCCACCCGGAAATCACGTGGGCCCCACGGGGAAATCACGTGGTCCCCACCCGGAAATCACGTGTGCCCCACCCGGAAATCACGTGGGCCCCACCTGGAAATCACGTGGGCCCCACGAGGAAATCACGTGGGCCCCACCTGGAAATCACGTGGGCCCCACCCGGAAATCACGTGGGCCCCACCCGGAAATCACGTGGGCCCCACCCGGAAATCACGTTGGCCCCACCCGGAAATCACGTGGGCCCCCAGGGGAAATCACGTGGGCCCCACCCGGAAATCACGTGGGCCCCACCCGGAAATCACGTGGGCCCCACCCGGAAATCACGTGGGCCCCACCCGGAAATCACGTGGGCCCCGCCCGGAAATCACGTGGGCCCCGCCCGGAAATCACGTGGGCCCCGCCCGGAAATCACGTGGGCCCCACCCGGAAATCACGTGGGCCCCACCCGGAAATCACGTGGGCCCCACCCGGAAATCACGTGGGCCCCACGGGGAAATCACGGGGGCCCCACCCGGAAATCACGTGGGCCCCACCCGGAAATCACGTGGGCCCCACCCGGAAATCACGTGGGCCCCACCCGGAAATCACGTGGGCCCCACCCGGAAATCACGTGGGCCCCACCCGGAAATCACGTGGGCCCCACCCGGAAATCACGTGGGCCCCACCCGGAAATCACGTGGGCCCCACCCGGAAATCACGTGGGCCCCACCCGGAAATCACGTGGGCCCCACCCGGAAATCACGTGGGCCCCACCCGGAAATCACGTGGGCCCCACCCGGAAATGACGTGGGCCCCACCCGGAAATGACGTGGGCCCCACCCGGAAATCACGAGGGCCCCACGGGGAAATCACGTGGGCCCCACCCGGAAATCACGTGGGCCCCACCCGGAAATCACGTGGGCCCCACCCGGAAATCACGTGGGCCCCACCCGGAAATCACGTGGGCCCCACACTGAAATCACGTGGGCCCCACGGGGAAATCCCGTGGGCCCCCAGGGGAAATCACGTGGGCCCCACCCGGAAATCACGTGGGCCCCACCCGGAAATCACGTGGGCCCCACGGGGAAATCACGTGGGCCCCACCCGGAAATCACGTGGGCCCCACCCGGAAATCACGTGGGCCCCACGGGGAAATCACGTGGGCCCCACCCGGAAATCACGTGTGCCCCACCCGGAAATCACGTGGGCCCCACCCGGAAATCACGTGGGCCCCACCCGGAAATCACGTGGGCCCCACGGGGAAATCACGTGGGCCCCACCCGGAAATCACGTGGGCCCCACCCGGAAATCACGTGGGCCCCACCCGGAAATCACGTGGGCCCCACCCGGAAATCACGTGGGCCCCACCCGGAAATCACGTGGGCCCCACCCGGAAATCACGTGGGCCCCACGGGGAAATCACGTGGGCCCCACCCGGAAATCACGTGGGCCCCACCCGGAAATCACGTGGGCCCCACCCGGAAATCACGTGGGCCCCACCCGGAAATCACGTGGGCCCCACCCGGAAATCACGTGGGCCCCACCCGGAAATCACGTGTGCCCCACCCGGAAATCACGTGGGCCCCACCCGGAAATCACGTGGGCCCCACGGGGAAATCACGTGGGCCCCACCTGGAAATCACGTGGGCCCCACCCGGAAATCACGTGGGCCCCACCCGGAAATCACGTGGGCCCCACCCGGAAATCACGTGGGCCCCCAGGGGAAATCACGTGGGCCCCACCCGGAAATCACGTGGGCCCCACCCGGAAATCACGTGGGCCCCACCCGGAAATCACGTGGGGCCCACCCGGAAATCACGTGGGCCCCACCCGGAAATCACGTGGGCCCCACCCGGAAATCACGTGGGCCCCACCCGGAAATCACGTGGGCCCCACCCGGAAATCACGTGGACCCCACCCGGAAATCACGTGGGCCCCACCCGGAAATCACGTGGGCCCCACCCGGAAATGACGTGGGCCCCACCCGGAAATGACGTGGGCCCCACGGGGATATCACGTGGGCCCCACCCGGAAATCACGTGGGCCCCACCCGGAAATCACGTGGGCCCCACCCGGAAATCACGTGGGCCCCACCCGGAAATCACGTGGGACCCACCCGGAAATCACGTGGGCCCCACGGGGAAATCCCGTGGGCCCCAAGGGGAAATCACGTGGGCCCCACCCGGAAATCACGTGGGCCCCACCCGGAAATCACGTGGGCCCCACGGGGAAATCACGTGGGCCCCACCCGGAAATCACGTGGGCCCCACCCGGAAATCACGTGGGCCCCACGGGGAAATCACGTGGGCCCCACCCGGAAATCACGTGTGCCCCACCCGGAAATCACGTGGGCCCCACCCGGAAATCACGTGGGCCCCACCCGGAAATCACGTGGGCCCCACGGGGAAATCATGTGGGCCCCACCTGGAAATCACGTGGGCCCCACCCGGAAATCACGTGGGCCCCACCCGGAAATCACGTGGGCCCCACCCGGAAATCACGTCGGCCCCACCCGTAAATCACGTGGGCCCCCAGGGGAAATCACGTGGGCCCCACCCGGAAATCACGTGGGCCCCACCCGGAAATCACGTGGGCCCCACCCGGAAATCACGTGGGCCCCACCCGGAAATCACGTGGGCCCCCAGGGGAAATCACGTGGGCCCCACCCGGAAATCACGTGGGCCCCACCCGGAAATCACGTGGGCCCCACCCGGAAATCACGTGGGCCCCACCCGGAAATGACGTGGGCCCCACCCGGAAATCACGTGGGCCCCACCCGGAAATCACGTGGGGCCCACCCGGAAATCACGTGGGCCCCACGGGGAAATCACGTGGGCCCCACGGGGAAATCACGTGGGCCCCACCCGGAAATCACGTGGGCCCCACCCGGAAATCACGTGGGCCCCACCCGGAAATCACGTGGGCCCCACCCGGAAATCACGTGGGCCCCACGGGGAAATCACCTGGGCCCCACCCGGAAATCACGTGGGCCCCACCCGGAAATCACGTGGGCCCCACCCGGAAATCACGTGGGCCCCACCCGGAAATCACGTGGGCCCCACCCGGAAATCACGTGGGCCCCACCCGGAAATCACGTGGGCCCCACGGGTAAATCACGTGGGCCCCACCCGGAAATCACGTGTGCCCGACCCGGAAATCACGTGGGCCCCACCCGGAAATCACGTGGGCCCCACCCGGAAATCACCTGGGCCCCACCCGGAAATCACCTGGGCCCCACGGGGAAATCACGTGGGCCCCACCCGGAAATCACGTGGGCCCCACCCGGAAATCACGTGGGCCCCACCCGGAAATCACGTGGGCCCCACCCGGAAATCACGTGGGCCCCACCCGGAAATCACGTGGGCACCACCCGGAAATCACGTGGGCCCCACCCGGAAATCACGTGGGCCCCACGGGGAAATCACGTGGGCCCCACCCGGAAATCACGTGGGCCCCACCCGGAAATCACGTGGGCCCCACCCGGAAATCACGTGGGCCCCACCCGGAAATCACGTGGGCCCCACCCGGAAATCACGTGGGCCCCACCCGGAAATCACGTGGGCCCCACCCGGAAATCACGTGGGCCCCACCCGGAAATCACGTGGGCCCCACCCGGAAATCACGTGGGCCCCACCCGGAAATGACGTGGGCCCCACCCGGAAATCACGTGGGCCCCACGGGGAAATCACCTGGGCCCCACGGGGAAATCACGTGGGCCCCACCCGGAAATCACGTGGGCCCCACCCGGAAATCACGTGGGCCCCACCCGGAAATCACGTGGGCCCCACGGGGAAATCCCGTGGGCCCCCAGGGGAAATCACGTGGGCCCCACCCGGAAAACACGTGGGCCCCACCCGGAAATCACGTGGGCCCCACGGGGAAATCACGTGGGCCCCACCCGGAAATCACGTGAGCCCCACCCGGAAATCACGTGGGCCCCACGGGGAAATCACGTGGGCCCCACCCGGAAATCACGTGGGCCCCACCCGGAAATCACGTGGGCCCCACCCGGAAATCACGTGGGCCCCACCCGGAAATCACGTGGGCCCCACCCGGAAATCACGTGGGCACAACTCGGAAATCACGTGGGCCCCACCCGGAAATCACGTGGGCCCCACCCGGAAATCACGTGGGCCCCACCCGGAAATCACGTGGGCCCCACCCGGAAATCACGTGGGCCCCACCCGGAAAAAACGTGGGCCCCACGGGGAAATCACGTGGGCCCCACCCGGAAATCACGTGAGCTCCACCCGGAAATCACGTGGGCCCCCAGGGGAAATCACGTGGGCCCCACCCGGAAATCACGTGGGCCCCACCCGGAAATCACGTGGGCCCCACCCGGAAATCACGTGGGCCCCACCCGGAAATCACGTGGGCCCCACCCGGAAATCACGTGGGCCCCACCCGGAAATCACGTGGGCACCACCCGGAAATCACGTGGGCCCCACCCGGAAATCACGTGGGCCCCACCCGGAAATCACGTGGGCCCCACCCGGAAATCACGTGGGCCCCACCCGGAAATCACGTGGGCCCCACCCGGAAATCACGTGGGCCCCACCCGGAAATCACGTGGGCCCCACCCGGAAATCACGTGGGCCCCACCCGGAAATCACGTGGGCCCCACCCGGAAATCACGAGGGCCCCACGGGGAAATCACGTGGGCCCCACCCGGAAATCACGTGGGCCCCACCCGGAAATCACGTGGGCCCCACCCGGAAATCACGTGGGCCCCACCCGGAAATCACGTGGGCCCCACCCGGAAATCACGTGGGCCCCACCCGGAAATCACGTGGGCCCCACCCGGAAATCACGTGGGCCCCACCCGGAAATCACGTGGGGCCCACCCGGAAATCACGTGGGCCCCACCCGGAAATCACGTGGGCCCCACGGGGAAATCACGTGGGCCCCACCCGGAAATCACGTGGGCCCCACCCGGAAATCACGTGGGCCCCACGGGGAAATCCCGTGGGCCCCCAGGGGAAATCACGTGGGCCCCACCCGGAAATCACGTGGGCCCCACCCGGAAATCACGTGGGCCCCCAGGGGAAATCACGTGGGCCCCACCCGGAAATCACGTGGGCCCCACCCGGAAATCACGTGGGCCCCACCCGGAAATCACGTGGGCCCCACCCGGAAATCACGTGGGCCCCACCCGGAAATCACGTGGGCCCCACCCGGAAATCACGTGGGCCCCACCCGGAAATCACGTGGGCCCCACGGGGAAATCACGTGGGCCCCACCCGGAAATCACGTGGGCCCCACCCGGAAATCACGTGGGCCCCACCCGGAAATCACGTGGGCCCCACCCGGAAATCACGTGGGCCCCACCCGGAAATCACGTGGGCCCCACCCGGAAATCACGTGGGCCCCACCCGGAAATCACGTGGGCCCCACCCGGAAATCACGTGGGCCCCACCCGGAAATCACGTGGGGCCCACCCGGAAATCACGTGGGCCCCACCCGGAAATCACGTGGGCCCCACCCGGAAATCACGTGGGCCCCACCCGGAAATCACGTGGGCCCCACCCGGAAAACACGTGGGCCCCACCCGGAAATCACGTGGGCCCCACGGGGAAATCACGTGGGCCCCCAGGGGAAATCACGTGGGCCCCACCCGGAAATCACGTGGGCCCCACCCGGAAATCACGTGGGCCCCACCCGGAAATCACGTGGGCCCCACCCGGAAATCACGTGGGCCCCACCCGGAAATCACGTGGGCCCCACCCGGAAATCACGTGGGCCCCACCCGGAAATCACGTGGGCCCCACCCGGAAATCACGTGGGGCCCACCCGGAAATCACGTGGGCCCCACCCGGAAATCACGTGGGCCCCACCCGGAAATCACGTGGGCCCCACCCGGAAATCACGTGGGCCCCACCCGGAAATCACGTGGGCCCCCAGGGGAAATCACGTGGGCCCCACCCGGAAATCACGTGGGCCCCACCCGGAAATCACGTGGGCCCCACCCGGAAATCACGTGGGCCCCACGGGGAAATCACGTGGGCCCCACCTGGAAATCACGTGGGCCCCACCCGGAAATCACGTGGGCCCCACCCGGAAATCACGTGGGCCCCCAGGGGAAATCACGTGGGCCCCACCCGGAAATCACGTGGGCCCCACCCGGAAATCACGTGGGACCCACCCGGAAATCACGTGGGACCCACCCGGAAATCACGTGGGCCCCACCCGGAAATCACGTGGGCCCCACCCGGAAATCACGTGGGCCCCACGGGGAAATCACGTGGGCCCCACCCGGAAATCACGTGGGCCCCACGGGGAAATCACCTGTGCCCCACCCGGAAATCACGTGGGCCCCACCCGGAAATCACGTGGGCCCCACCCGGAAATCACGTGGGCCCCACCCGGAAATCACGTGGGCCCCACCCGGAAATCACGTGGGCCCCACCCGGAAATCACGTGGGCCCCACGGGGAAATCACGTGGGCCCCACCCGGAAATCACGTGGGCCCCACCCGGAAATCACGTGGGCCCCACCCGGAAATCACGTGGGCCCCACCCGGAAATCACGTGGGCCCCACCCGGAAATCACGTGGGCCCCACCCGGAAATCACGTGTGCCCCACCCGGAAATCACGTGGGCCCCACCCGGAAATCACGTGGGCCCCACGGGGAAATCACGTGGGCCCCACCTGGAAATCACGTGGGCCCCACGGGGAAATCACGTGGGCCCCACGGGGAAATCACGTGGGCCCCACCCGGAAATCACGTGGGCCCCACCCGGAAATCACGTGGGCCCCACCCGGAAATCACGTGGGCCCCACCCGGAAATCACGTGGGCCCCACCCGGAAATCACGTGGGCCCCACCCGGAAATCACGTGTGCCCCACCCGGAAATCACGTGGGCCCCACCCGGAAATCACGTGGGCCCCACGGGGAAATCACGTGGGCCCCACCTGGAAATCACGTGGGCCCCACGGGGAAATCACGTGGGCCCCACCCGGAAATCACGTGTGCCCCACCCGGAAATCACGTGGGCCCCACCCGGAAATCACGTGGGCCCCACCCGGAAATCACGTGGGCCCCACGGGGAAATCATGTGGGCCCCACCTGGAAATCACGTGGGCCCCACCCGGAAATCACGTGGGCCCCACCCGGAAATCACGTGGGCCCCACCCGGAAATCACGTCGGCCCCACCCGTAAATCACGTGGGCCCCCAGGGGAAATCACGTGGGCCCCACCCGGAAATCACGTGGGCCCCACCCGGAAATCACGTGGGCCCCACCCGGAAATCACGTGGGCCCCACCCGGAAATCACGTGGGCCCCCAGGGGAAATCACGTGGGCCCCACCCGGAAATCACGTGGGCCCCACCCGGAAATCACGTGGGCCCCACCCGGAAATCACGTGGGCCCCACCCGGAAATGACGTGGGCCCCACCCGGAAATCACGTGGGCCCCACCCGGAAATCACGTGGGGCCCACCCGGAAATCACGTGGGCCCCACGGGGAAATCACGTGGGCCCCACCCGGAAATCACGTGGGCCCCACCCGGAAATCACGTGGGCCCCACCCGGAAATCACGTGGGCCCCACCCGGAAATCACGTGGGCCCCACCCGGAAATCACGTGGGCCCCACGGGGAAATCACCTGGGCCCCACCCGGAAATCACGTGGGCCCCACCCGGAAATCACGTGGGCCCCACCCGGAAATCACGTGGGCCCCACCCGGAAATCACGTGGGCCCCACCCGGCTATCACGTGGGCCCCACCCGGTAATCACGTGGGCCCCACGGGGAAATGACGTGGGCCCGACCCGGAAATCACGTGTGCCCGACCCGGAAATCACGTGGGCCCCACCCGGAAATCACGTGGGCCCCACCCGGAAATCACCTGGGCCCCACCCGGAAATCACCTGGGCCCCACGGGGAAATCACCTGGGCCCCACCCGGAAATCACGTGGGCCCCACCCGGAAATCACGTGGGCCCCACCCGGAAATCACGTGGGCCCCACCCGGAAATCACGTGGGCCCCACCCGGAAATCACGTGGGCCCCACCCGGAAATCACGTGGGCCCCACCCGGAAATCACGTGGGCCCCACGGGGAAATCACGTGGGCCCCACCCGGAAATCACGTGGGCCCCACCCGGAAATCACGTGGGCCCCACCCGGAAATCACGTGGGCCCCACCCGGAAATCACGTGGGCCCCACCCGGAAATCACGTGGGCCCCACCCGGAAATCACGTGGGCCCCACCCGGAAATCACGTGGGCCCCACCCGGAAATCACGTGGGCCCCACCCGGAAATCACGTGGGCCCCACCCGGAAATGACGTGGGCCCCACCCGGAAATCACGTGGGCCCCACGGGGAAATCACCTGGGCCCCACCCGGAAATCACGTGGGCCCCACCCGGAAATCACGTGGGCCCCACCCGGAAATCACGTGGGCCCCACCCGGAAATCACGTGGGCCCCACCCGGAAATCACGTGGGCCCCACGGGGAAATCCCGTGGGCCCCCAGGGGAAATCACGTGGGCCCCACCCGGAAAACACGTGGGCCCCACCCGGAAATCACGTGGGCCCCACGGGGAAATCACGTGGGCCCCACCCGGAAATCACGTGAGCCCCACCCGGAAATCACGTGGGCCCCACGGGGAAATCACGTGGGCCCCACCCGGAAATCACGTGGGCCCCACCCGGAAATCACGTGGGCCCCACCCGGAAATCACGTGGGCCCCACCCGGAAATCACGTGGGCCCCACCCGGAAATCACGTGGGCACAACTCGGAAATCACGTGGGCCCCACCCGGAAATCACGTGGGCCCCACCCGGAAATCACGTGGGCCCCACCCGGAAATCACGTGGGCCCCACCCGGAAATCACGTGGGCCCCACCCGGAAATCACGTGGGCCCCACGGGGAAATCACGTGGGCCCCACCCGCAAATCACGTGAGCCCCACCCGGAAATCACGTGGGCCCCCAGGGGAAATCACGTGGGCCCCACCCGGAAATCACGTGGGCCCCACCCGGAAATCACGTGGGCCCCACCCGGAAATCACGTGGGCCCCACCCGGAAATCACGTGGGCCCCACCCGGAAATCACGTGGGCCCCACCCGGAAATCACGTGGGCACCTCCCGGAAATCACGTGGGCCCCACCCGGAAATCACGTGGGCCCCACCCGGAAATCACGTGGGCCCCACCCGGAAATCACGTGGGCCCCACCCGGAAATCACGTGGGCCCCACCCGGAAATCACGTGGGCCCCACCCGGAAATCACGTGGGCCCCACCCGGAAATCACGAGGGCCCCACGGGGAAATCACGTGGGCCCCACCCGGAAATCACGTGGGCCCCACCCGGAAATCACGTGGGCCCCACCCGGAAATCACGTGGGCCCCACCCGGAAATCACGTGGGCCCCACCCGGAAATCACGTGGGCCCCACCCGGAAATCACGTGGGCCCCACCCGGAAATCACGTGGGGCCCACCCGGAAATCACGTGGGCCCCACCCGGAAATCACGTGGGCCCCACGGGGAAATCACGTGGGCCCCACCCGGAAATCACGTGGGCCCCACCCGGAAATCACGTGGGCCCCACGGGGAAATCCCGTGGGCCCCCAGGGGAAATCACGTGGGCCCCACCCGGAAATCACGTGGGCCCCACCCGGAAATCACGTGGGCCCCCAGGGGAAATCACGTGGGCCCCACCCGGAAATCACGTGGGCCCCACCCGGAAATCACGTGGGCCCCACCCGGAAATCACGTGGGCCCCACCCGGAAATCACGTGGGCCCCACCCGGAAATCACGTGGGCCCCACCCGGAAATCACGTGGGCCCCACCCGGAAATCACGTGGGCCCCACCCGGAAATCACGTGGGCCCCACGGGGAAATCACGTGGGCCCCACCTGGAAATCACGTGGGCCCCAACCGGAAATCACGTGGGCCCCACCCGGAAATCACGTGGGCCCCACCCGGAAATCACGTGGGCCCCACCCGGAAATCACGTGGGCCCCACCCGGAAATCACGTGGGCCCCACCCGGAAATCACGTGGGCCCCACCCGGAAATCACGTGGGCCCCACCCGGAAATCACGTGGGGCCCACCCGGAAATCACGTGGGCCCCACCCGGAAATCACGTGGGCCCCACCCGGAAATCACGTGGGCCCCACGGGGAAATCACGTGGGCCCCACCCGGAAAACACGTGGGCCCCACCCGGAAATCACGTGGGCCCCACGGGGAAATCACGTGGGCCCCCAGGGGAAATCACGTGGCCCCACCCGGAAATCACGTGGGCCCCACCCGGAAATCACGTGGGCCCTACCCGGAAATCACGTGGGCCCCACCCGGAAATCACGTGGGCCCCACCCGGAAATCACGTGGGCCCCACCCGGAAATCACGTGGGCCCCACCCGGAAATCACGTGGGGCCCACCCGGAAATCACGTGGGCCCCACCCGGAAATCACGTGGGCCCCACCCGGAAATCACGTGGGCCCCACCCGGAAATCACGTGGGCCCCACCCGGAAATCACGTGGGCCCCACCCGGAAATCACGTGGGCCCCCAGGGGAAATCACGTGGGCCCCACCCGGAAATCACGTGGGCCCCACCCGGAAATCACGTGGGCCCCACCCGGAAATCACGTGGGCCCCACGGGGAAATCACGTGGGCCCCACCTGGAAATCACGTGGGCCCCACCCGGAAATCACGTGGGCCCCACCCGGAAATCACGTGGGCCCCCAGGGGAAATCACGTGGGCCCCACCCGGAAATCACGTGGGCCCCACCCGGAAATCACGTGGGACCCACCCGGAAATCACGTGGGCCCCACCCGGAAATCACGTGGGCCCCACCCGGAAATCACGTGGGGCCCACCCGGAAATCACGTGGGCCCCACGGGGAAATCACGTGGGCCCCACCCGGAAATCACGTGGGCCCCACCCGGAAATCACGTGGGCCCCACCCGGAAATCACGTGGGCCCCACCCGGAAATCACGTGGGCCCCACCCGGAAATCACGTGGGCCCCACGGGGAAATCACCTGGGCCCCACCCGGAAATCACGTGGGCCCCACCCGGAAATCACGTGGGCCCCACCCGGAAATCACGTGGGCCCCACCCGGAAATCACGTGGGCCCCACCCGGAAATCACGTGGGCCCCACCCGGAAATCACGTGGGCCCCACGGGGAAATCACGTGGGCCCCACCCGGAAATCACGTGGGCCCCACCCGGAAATCACGTGGGCCCCACCCGGAAATCACGTGGGCCCCACCCGGAAATTACGTGGGCCCCACCCGGAAATCACGTGGGCCCCACCCGGAAATCACGTGTGCCCCACCCGGAAATCACGTGGGCCCCACCCGGAAATCACGTGGGCCCCACGGGGAAATCACGTGTGCCCCACCTGGAAATCACGTGGGCCCCACCCGGAAATCACGTGGGCCCCACCCGGAAATCACGTGGACCCCACCCGGAAATCACGTGGGCCCCCAGGGGAAATCACGTGGGCCCCACCCGGAAATCACGTGGGCCCCACCCGGAAATCACGTGGGCCCCACCCGGAAATCACGTGGGGCCCACCCGGAAATCACGTGGGCCCCACCCGGAAATCACGTGGGCCCCACCCGGAAATCACGTGGGCCCCACCCGGAAATCACGTGGGCCCCACCCGGAAATCACGTGGGCCCCACCCGGAAATCACGTGTGCCCCACCCGGAAATCACGTGGGCCCCACCCGGAAATCACGTGGGCCCCACGGGGAAATCACGTGTGCCCCACCTGGAAATCACGTGGGCCCCACCCGGAAATCACGTGGGCCCCACCCGGAAATCACGTGGGCCCCACCCGGAAATCACGTGGGCCCCACCCGGAAATCACGTGGGCCCCACCCGGAAATCACGTGGGCCCCCAGGGGAAATCACTTGGGCCCCACCCGGAAATCACGTGGGCCCCACCCGGAAATCACGTGGGCCCCACCCGGAAATCACGTGGGGCCCACCCGGAAATCACGTGGGCCCCACCCGGAAATCACGTGGGCCCCACCCGGAAATCACGTGGGCCCCACCCGGAAATCACGTGGGCCCCACCCGGAAATCACCTGGGCCCCATCCGGAAATCACGTGGGCCCCACCCGGAAATCACGTGGGCCCCACCCGGAAATGACGTGGGCCCCACCCGGAAATCACGTGGGCCCCACGGGGAAATCACGTGGGCCCCACCCGGAAATCACGTGGGCCCCACCCGGAAATCACGTGGGCCCCACCCGGAAATCACGTGGGCCCCACCCGGAAATCACGTGGGACCCACCCGGAAATCACGTGGGCCCCACGGGGAAATCCCGTGGGCCCCAAGGGGAAATCACGTGGGCCCCACCCGGAAATCACGTGGGCCCCACCCGGAAATCACGTGGGCCCCACGGGGAAATCACGTGGGCCCCACCCGGAAATCACGTGGGCCCCACCCGGAAATCACGTGGGCCCCACGGGGAAATCACGTGGGCCCCACCCGGAAAACACGTGTGCCCCACCCGGAAATCACGTGGGCCCCACCCGGAAATCACGTGGGCCCCACCCGGAAATCACGTGGGCCCCACGGGGAAATCATGTGGGCCCCACCTGGAAATCACGTGGGCCCCACCCGGAAATCACGTGGGCCCCACCCGGAAATCACGTGGGCCCCACCCGGAAATCACGTCGGCCCCACCCGTAAATCACGTGGGCCCCCAGGGGAAATCACGTGGGCCCCACCCGGAAATCACGTGGGCCCCACCCGGAAATCACGTGGGCCCCACCCGGAAATCACGTGGGCCCCACCCGGAAATCACGTGGGCCCCCAGGGGAAATCACGTGGGCCCCACCCGGAAATCACGTGGGCCCCACCCGGAAATCACGTGGGCCCCACCCGGAAATCACGTGGGCCCCACCCGGAAATCACGTGGGCCCCACCCGGAAATCACGTGGGCCCCACCCGGAAATCACGTGGGGCCCACCCGGAAATCACGTGGGCCCCACGGGGAAATCACGTGGGCCCCACCCGGAAATCACGTGGGCCCCACCCGGAAATCACGTGGGCCCCACCCGGAAATCACGTGGGCCCCACCCGGAAATCACGTGGTCCCCACCCGGAAATCACGTGGGCCCCACGGGGAAATCACCTGGGCCCCACCCGGAAATCACCTGGGCCCCACGGGGAAATCACCTGGGCCCACCCGGAAATCACGTGGGCCCCACCCGGAAATCACGTGGGCCCCACCCGGAAATCACGTGGGCCCCACCCGGAAATCACGTGGGCCCCACCCGGAAATCACGTGGGCCCCACCCGGAAATCACGTGGGCCCCACCCGGAAATCACGTGGGCCCCACGGGGAAATCACGTGGGCCCCACCCGGAAATCACGTGGGCCCCACGGGAAAATCACGTGGGCCCCACCCGGAAATCACGTGGGCCCCACCCGGAAATCACGTGGGCCCGACCCGGAAATCACGTGGGCCCCACCCGGAAATCACGTTGGCCCCACCCGGACCTCACGTGGGCCCCCCCCGGAAATCACGTGGGCCCCCCCCGGACCGCACGTGGGCCCCACCCGGAAATCACGTGGGCCCCACCCGGAAATCACGTGGGCCCCACCCGGAAATCACGTGGGCCCCACCCGGAAATGACGTGGGCCCCACCCGGAAATCACGTGGGCCCCACGGGGAAATCACCTGGGCCCCACCCGGAAATCACGTGGGCCCCACCCGGAAATCACGTGGGCCCCACCCGGAAATCACGTGGGCCCCACCCGGAAATCACGTGGGCCCCACCCGGAAATCACGTGGGCCCCACCCGGAAATCACGTGGGCCCCACCCGGAAATCACGTGGGCCCCACCCGGAAATCACGTGGGGCCCACCCGGAAATCACGTGGGCCCCCAGGGGAAATCACGTGGGCCCCACCCGGAAATCACGTGGGCCCCACCCGGAAATCACGTGGGCCCCACCCGGAAATCACGTGGGCCCCACCCGGAAATCACGTGGGCCCCACCCGGAAATCACGTGGGCCCCACCCGGAAATCACGTGGGCCCCACCCGGAAATAACGTGGGCCCCACCCGGAAATCACGTGGGCCCCACCCGGAAATCATGTGGGGCCCACCCGGAAATCACGTGGGCCCCCAGGGGAAATCACGTGGGCCCCACCCGGAAATCACGTGGGCCCCACCCGGAAATCACGTGGGCCCCACCCGGAAATCACGTGGGCCCCCAGGGGAAATCACGTGGGCCCCACCCGGAAATCACGTGGGCCCCACCCGGAAATCACGTGGGCCCCCCCCGGAAATCACGTGGGCCCCCAGGGGAAATCACGTGGGCCCCACCCGGAAATCACGTGGGCCCCACCCGGAAATCACGTGGGCCCCACCGGAAATCAGGTGGGCCCCACCCGGAAATCACGTGGGCCCCATCCGGAAATCACGTGGGCCCCACCCGGAAATCACGTGGGCCCCACCCGGAAATCACGTGGGCCCCACCCGGAAATCACGTGGGCCCCACCCGGAAATCACGTGGGCCCCACCCGGAAATCACGTGGGCCCCACCCGGAAATCACGTGGGCCCCACGGGGAAATCACGTGTGCCCCACCCGGAAATCACGTGTGCCCCACCCGGAAATCACGTGGGCCCCACCCGGAAATCACGTGGGCCCCACCCGGAAATCACGTGGGCCCCACCCGGAAATCACGTGGGCCCCACCCGGAAATCACGTGGGCCCCACCCGGAAATCACGTGGGCCCCACCCGGAAATCACGTGGGCCCCACGGGTAAATCACGTGGGCCCCACCCGGAAATCAGGTGGGCCCCACCCGGAAATCACGTGGGCCCCACGGGGAAATCACGTGGGCCCCCAGGGGAAATCACGTGGGCCCCACCCGGAAATCACGTGGGCCCCACCCGGAAATCACGTGGGCCCCACCCGGAAATCACGTGGGCCCCACCCGGAAATCACGTGGGCCCCACCCGGAAATCACGTGGGCCCCACCCGGAAATCACGTGGGCCCCACCCGGAAATCACGTGGGCCCCCAGGGGAAATCACGTGGGCCCCACCCGGAAATCACGTGGGCCCCACCCGGAAATCACGTGGGCCCCACCCGGAAATCACGTGGGCCCCACCCGGAAATCACGTGGGCCCCACCCGGAAATCACTTGGGCCCCACCCGGAAATCACGTGGGCCCCACCCGGAATTCACGTGGGCCCCACGGGGAAATCACGTGGGCCCCACCTGGAAATCACGTGGGCCCCACCCGGAAATCACGTGGGCCCCACTCGGAAATCACGTGGGGCCCACCCGGAAATCACGTGGGCCCCACGGGGAAATCACGTGGGCCCCACCCGGAAATCACGTGGGCCCCACCCGGAAATCACGTGGGCCCCACCCGGAAATCACGTGGGCCCCACGGGGAAATAACGTGGGCCCCACCCGGAAATCACGTGTGACTCACCCGGAAATCACGTGGGCCCCACCCGGAAGTCACGTGGGCCCCACCCGGGAAATCACGTGGGCCCCACCCGGAAATCACGTGGGCCCCACCCGGAAATCACGTGGGCCACACGGGGAAATCACGTGGGCCCCACCCGGAAATCACGTGGGCCCCACCCGGAAATCACGTGGGCCCCACCCGGAAATCACGTGGGCCCCACTCGGAAATCACGTGGGCCCCACCCGGAAATCACGTGGGCCCCACCCGGAAATCACGTGGGCCCCACCCGGAAATCACGTGTGCCTCACCCGGAAATCACGTGGGCCCCACCCGGAAATCACGTGGGCCCCACCCGGAAATCACGTGGGCCCCACCCGGAAATCACGTGGGCCCCACCCGGAAATCACGTGGGCCACACGGGGAAATCACGTGGGCCCCATCCGGAAATCACGTGGGCCCCACCCGGAAATCACGTGGGCCCCACCCGGAAATCACGTGGGCCCCACCCGGAAATCACGTGGGCCCCACCCGGAAATCACGTGGGCCCCCAGGGGAAATCACGTGGGCCCCACCCGGAAATCACGTGGGCCCAACTCGGAAATCACGTGGGGCCCACCCGGAAATCACGTGGGCCCCACGGGGAAATCACGTGGGCCCCACCCGGAAATCACGTGGGCCCCACCCGGAAATCACGTGGGCCCCACCCGGAAATCACGTGGGCCCCAGGGGGAAATCACGTGGGCCCCACCCGGAAATCACGTGTGACCCACCCGGAAATCACGAGGGCCCCACCCGGAAGTCACGTGGGCCCCACCCGGGAATCACGTGGGCCCCCCCCGGAAATCACGTGGGCCCCACGCGGAAATCTCGTGGGCCACACGGGGAAATCACGTGGGCCCCACCCGGAAATCACGTGGGCCCCACCCGGAAATCACGTGGGCCCCACCCGGAAATCACGTGGGCCCCACTCGGAAATCACGTGGGCCCCACCCGGAAATCACGTGGGCCCCACCCGGAAATCACGTGGGCCCCAACCGGAAATCACGTGTGCCTCACCCGGAAATCACGTGGGCCCCACCCGGAAATCACGTGGGCCCCACCCGGAAATCACGTGGGCCCCACCCGGAAATCACGTGGGCCCCACCCGGAAATCAGGTGGGCCCCACCCGGAAATCACGTGGGCCCCACCCGGAAATCACGTGGGCCCCACCCGGAAATCACGTGGGCCCCACCCGGAAATCATGTGGGCCCCACCCGGAAATCACGTGGGCCCCCAGGGGAAATCCCGTGGGCCCCCAGGGGAAATCACGTGGGCCCCACCCGGAAATCACGTGGGCCACACCCGGAAATCACGTGGGCCCCCAGGGGAAATCACGTGGGCCCCACCCGGAAATCACGTGGGCCCCACCCGGAAATCACGTGGGCCCCACCCGGAAATCACGTGGGCCCCACCCGGAAATCACGTGGGCCCCACCCGGAAATCACGTGGGCCCCACCCGGAAATCACGTGGGCCCCACCCGGAAATCACGTGGGCCCCACCCGGAAATCACGTGGGCCCCACCCGGAAATCACGTGGGCCCCACCCGGAAATCACGTGGGCCCCCAGGGGAAATCACGTGGGCCCCACCCGGAAATCACGTGGGCCTCACCCGGAAATCACGTGGGCCCCACCCGGAAATCACGTGGGCCCCACCCGGAAATCACGTGGGCCCCACCCGGAAATCACGTGGGCCCCCCCCGGAAATCACGTGGGCCCCCAGGGGAAATCACGTGGGCCCCACCCGGAAATCACGTGGGCCCCACCCGGAAATCACGTGGGCCCCACCCGGAAATCAGGTGGGCCCCACCCGGAAATCACGTGGGCCCCATCCGGAAATCACGTGGGCCCCACCCGGAAATCACGTGGGCCCCACCCGGAAATCACGTGGGCCCCACCCGGAAATCACGTGGGCCCCACCCGGAAATCACGTGGGCCCCACCCGGAAATCACGTGGGCCCCACCCGGAAATCACGTGGGCCCCACGGGGAAATCACGTGGGCCCCACTCGGAAATCACGTGGGCCCCACCCGGAAATCACGTGGGCCCCACCCGGAAATCACGTGGGCCCCACCCGGAAATCACGTGGGCCCCACCCGGAAATCACGTGGGCCCCACCCGGAAATCACGTGGGCCCCACCCGGAAATCACGTGGGCCCCACGGGGAAATCACGTGGGCCCCACCCGGAAATCAGGTGGGCCCCACCCGGAAATCACGTGGGCCCCACGGGGAAATCACGTGGGCCCCCAGGGGAAATCACGTGGGCCCCACCCGGAAATCCCGTGGGCCCCACCCGGAAATCACGTGGGCCCCACCCGGAAATCACGTGGGCCCCACCCGGAAATCACGTGGGCCCCACCCTGAAATCACGTGGGCCCCACCCGGAAATCACGTGGGCCCCACCCGGAAATCACGTGGGCCCCCAGGGGAAATCACGTGGGCCCCACCCGGAAATCACGTGGGCCCCACCCGGAAATCACGTGGGCCCCACCCGGAAATCACGTGGGCCCCACCCGGAAATCACGTGGGCCCCACCCGGAAATCACTTGGGCCCCACCCGGAAATCACGTGGGACCCACCCGGAATTCACGTGGGCCCCACGGGGAAATCACGTGGGCCCCACCTGGAAATCACGTGGGCCCCACCCGGAAATCACGTGGGCCCCACTCGGAAATCACGTGGGGCCCACCCGGAAATCACGTGGGCCCCACGGGGAAATCACGTGGGCCCCACCCGGAAATCACGTGGGCCCCACCCGCAAATCACGTCGGCCCCACCCGGAAATCACGTGGGCCCCACGCGGAAATCACGTGGGCCCCACCCGGAAATCACGTGTGACTCACCCGGAAATCACGTGGGCCCCACCCGGAAGTCACGTGGGCCCCACCCGGGAAATCACGTGGGCCCCACCCGGAAATCACGTGGGCCCCACCCGGAAATCACGTGGGCCACACGGGGAAATCACGTGGGCCCCACCCGGAAATCACGTGGGCCCCACCCGGAAATCACGTGGGCCCCACCCGGAAATCACGTGGGCCCCACTCGGAAATCACGTGGGCCCCACCCGGAAATCACGTGGGCCCCACCCGGAAATCACGTGGGCCCCACCCGGAAATCACGTGTGCCTCACCCGGAAATCACGTGGGCCCCACCCGGAAATCACGTGGGCCCCACCCGGAAATCACGTGGGCCCCACCCGGAAATCACGTGGGCCCCACCCGGAAATCACGTGGGCCACACGGGGAAATCACGTGGGCCCCATCCGGAAATCACGTGGGCCCCACCCGGAAATCACGTGGGCCCCACCCGGAAATCACGTGGGCCCCACCCGGAAATCACGTGGGCCCCACCCGGAAATCACGTGGGCCCCACCCGGAAATCACGTGGGCCCCCAGGGGAAATCACGTGGGCCCCACCCGGAAATCACGTGGGCCCCACTCGGAAATCACGTGGGGCCCACCCGGAAATCACGTGGGCCCCACGGGGAAATCACGTGGGCCCCACCCGGAAATCACGTGGGCCCCACCCGGAAATCACGTGGGCCCCACCCGGAAATCACGTGGGCCCCACGGGGAAATCACGTGGGCCCCACCCGGAAATCACGTGTGACTCACCCGGAAATCACGTGGGCCCCACCCGGAAGTCACGTGGGCCCCACCCGGGAAATCACGTGGGCCCCACCCGGAAATCACGTGGGCCCCACCCGGAAATCACGTGGGCCCACACGGGGAAATCACGTGGGCCCCACCCGGAAATCACGTGGGCCCCACCCGGAAATCACGTGGGCCCCACCCGGAAATCACGTGGGCCCCACTCGGAAATCACGTGGGCCCCACCCGGAAATCACGTGGGCCCCACCCGGAAATCACGTGGGCCCCACCCGGAAATCACGTGGGCCCCACCCGGAAATCACGTGGGCCCCACCCGGAAATCACGTGGGCCCCACCCGGAAATCACGTGGGCCCCACCCGGAAATCACGTGGGCCCCACCCGGAAATCACGTGGGCCCCACCCGGAAATCACGTGGGCCCCATCCGGAAATCACGTGGGCCCCCAGGGGAAATCACGTGGGCCCCACCCGGAAATCACGTGGGCCCCACCCGGAAATCACGTGGGCCCCACCCGGAAATCAGGTGGGCCCCACCCGGAAATCACGTGGGCCCCACCCGGAAATCACGTGGGCCCCACCCGGAAATCACGTGGGCCCCACCCGGAAATCACGTGGGCCCCACCCGGAAATCAGCTGGGCCCCACCCGGAAATCACGTGGGCCCCACGGGGAAATCACGTGGGCCCCACCCGGAAATCACGTGTGCCCCACCGGGAAATCACGTGGGCCCCACCCGGAAATCACGTGGGCCCCACCCGGAAATCACGTGGGCCCCACCCGGAAATCACGTGGGCCCCTCCCGGAAATCACGTGGGCCCCACCCGGAAATCACGTGGGCCCCACCCGGAAATCACGTGGGCCCCACCCGGAAATCACGTGGGCCCCACCCGGAAATCACGTGGGCCCCACGGGGAAATCACGTGGGCCCCACCCGGAAATCAGGTGGGCCCCACCCGGAAATCACATGGGCCCCACGGGGAAATCACGTGGGCCCCCAGGGGAAATCACGTGGGCCCCACCCGGAAATCACGTGGGCCCCACCCGGAAATCACGTGGGCCCCACCCGGAAATCACGTGGGCCCCACCCGGAAATCACGTGGGCCCCACCCGGAAATCACGTGGGCCCCACCCGGAAATCACGTGGGCCCCACGGGGAAATCATGTGGGCCCCACCCGGAAATCACGTGGGCCCCACCCGGAAATCACGTGGGCCCCACCCGGAAATCACGTGGGCCCCACCCGGAAATCACGTGGGCCCCACCCGGAAATCACGTGGGCCCCACGGGGAAATCACCTGGGCCCCACCCGGAAATCACGTGGGCCCCACCCGGAAATCACGTGGGCCCCACCCGGAAATCACGTGGGCCCCACCCGGAAATCACGTGGGCCCCACCCGGAAATCACGTGGGCCCCACCCGGAAATCACGTGGGCCCCACCCGGAAATCACGTGGGCCCCACGGGGAAATCACGTGGGCCCCACCCGGAAATCACGTGGGCCCCACCCGGAAATCACGTGGGCCCCACCCGGAAATCACGTGGGCCCCACCCGGAAATCACGTGGGCCCCACGGGGAAATCACGTGGGCCCCACCCGGAAATCACGTGGGCCCCACCCGGAAATCACGTGGGCCCCACCCGGAAATCACGTGGGCCCCACCCGGAAATCACGTGGGCACCACCCGGAAATCACGTGGGCCCCACCCGGAAATCACGTGGGCCCCACCCGGAAATCACGTGGGCCCCACCCGGAAATCACGTGGGCCCCACGGGGAAATCACGTGGGCCCCACCCGGAAATCACGTGGGCCCCACCCGGAAATCACATGGGGCCCACCCGGAAATCACGTGGGCCCCACCGGGAAACCACGTGGGCCCCACGGGGAAATCACGTGGGCCCCCAGGGGAAGTCACGTGGGCCCCACCCGGAAATCACGTGGGCCCCACCCGGAAATCACGTGGGCCCCACCCGGAAATCACGTGGGCCCCACGGGGAAATCACGTGGGCCCCACCCGGAAATCACGTGGGCCCCACCCGGAAATCACGTGGGCCCCATCCGGAAATCACGTGGGCCCCACCCGGAAATCACGTGGGCCCCACCCGGAAATCACGTGGGCCCCACCCGGAAATCACGTGGGCCCCACCCGGAAATCACGTGGGCCCCACCCGGAAATCACGTGGGCCCCATCCTGAAATCACGTGGGCCCCACCCGGAAATCACGTGGGCCCCACCCGGAAATCACGTGGGCCCCACCCGGAAATCACGTGGGCCCCACCCGGAAATCACGTGGGCCCCACCCGGAAATCACGTGGGCCCCACCCGGAAATCACGTGGGCCCCACCCGGAAATCACGTGGGGCCCACCCGGAAATCCGGTGGGCCCCACGGGGAAATCACGTGGGCCCCACCCGGAAATCACGTGGGCCCCACCCGGAAATCACGTGGGCCCCACCCGGAAATCACGTGGGCCCCACCCGGAAATCACGTGGGCCCCACCCGGAAATCACGTGGGCCCCACCCGGAAATCACGTGGGCCCCCAGGGGAAATCACGTGGGCCCCACCCGGAAATCACGTGGGCCCCACCCGGAAATCACGTGGGCCCCACCCGGAAATCACGTGGGCCCCACGGGGAAATCACGTGGGCCCCACCCGGAAATCACGTGGGCCCCACCCGGAAATCACGTGGGCCCCACCCGGAAATCACGTGGGCCCCAGCCGGAAATCACGTGGGCCCCAGCCGGAAATCACGTGGGCCCCACCCGGAAATCACGTGGGCCCCACGGGGAAATCACGTGGGCCCCACCCGGAAATCACGTGGGCCCCACCCAGAAATCACGTGGGCCCCACCCGGAAATCACGTGGGGCCCACCCGGAAATCACGTGGGCCCCACGGGGAAATCAGGTGGGCCCCACCCGGAAATCACGTGGGCCCCACCCGGAAATCACGTGGGCCCCACCCGGAAATCACGTGGGCCCCACGGGGAAATCACGTGGGCCCCACCCGGAAATCACGTGTGACTCACCCGGAAATCACGTGGGCCCCACCCGGAAATCACGTGGGCCCCACCCGGAAATCACGTGGGCCCCACCCGGAAATCACGTGGGCCCCACCCGGAAATCACGTGGGCCACACGGGGAAATCACGTGGGCCCCACCCGGAAATCACGTGGGCCCCACCCGGAAATCACGTGGGCCCCACCCGGAAATCACGAGGGCCCCACCCGGAAATCACGTGGGCCCCACCCGGAAATCACGTGGGCCCCCAGGGGAAATCACGTGGGCCCCACCCGGAAATCACGTGGGCCCCACCCGGAAATCACGTGGGCCCCACCCGGAAATCACGTGGGCCCCACCCGGAAATCACGTGGGCCCCACCCGGAAATCACGTGGGCCCCACCCGGAAATCACGTGGGCCCCACCCGGAAATCACGTGGGCCCCACCCGGAAATCTCGTGGGCCCCACCCGGAAATCACGTGGGCCCCACCCGGAAATCACGTGGGCCCCACGGGGAAATCACGTGGGCCCCACCCGGAAATCACGTGGGCCCCACCCGGAAATCACGTGGGCCCCACCCGGAAAACACGTGGGCCCCACCCGGAAATCACGTGGGCCCCACCCGGAAATCACGTGGGCCCCACCCGGAAATCACGTGGGCCCCACCCGGAAATCACGTGGGCCCCACGGGGAAATCACGTGGGCCCCACCCGGAAATCACGTGTGACTCACCCGGAAATCACGTGGGCCCCACCCGGAAGTCACGTGGGCCCCACCCGGGAAATCACGTGGGCCCCACCCGGAAAGCACGTGGGCCCCCCCCGGAAATCACGTGGGCCACACGGGGAAATCACGTGGGCCCCACCCGGAAATCACGTGGGCCCCACCCGGAAATCACGTGGGCCCCACCCGGAAATCACGTGGGCCACACGGGGAAATCACGTGGGCCCCACCCGGAAATCACGTGGGCCCCACCCGGAAATCACGTGGGCCCCACCAGGAAATCACGTGGGCCCCACTCGGAAATCACGTGGGCCCCACCCGGAAATCACGTGGGCCCCACCCGGAAATCACGTGGGCCCCACCCGGAAATCACGTGGGCCCCACCCGGAAATCACGTGGGCCCCACCCGGAAATCACGTGGGCCCCCAGGGGAAATCACGTGGGCCCCACCCGGAAAACACGTGGGCCCCACCCGGAAATCACGTGGGCCCCACCCGGAAATCACGTGGGCCCCACCCGGAAATCAGGTGGGCCCCACCCGGAAATCACGTGGGCCCCACCCGGAAATCACGTGGGCCCCACCCGGAAATCACGTGGGCCCCACCCGGAAATCACGTGGGCCCCACCCGGAAATCACGTGGGCCCCACCCGGAAATCACGTGGGCCCCACGGGGAAATCACGTGGGCCCCACCCGGAAATCACGTGTGCCCCACCGGGAAATCACGTGGGCCCCACCCGGAAATCACGTGGGCCCCACCCGGAAATCACGTGGGCCCCACCCGGAAATCACGTGGGCCCCTCCCGGAAATCACGTGGGCCCCACCCGGAAATCACGTGGGCCCCACCCGGAAATCACGTGGGCCCCACCCGGAAATCACGTGGGCCCCACCCGGAAATCACGTGGGCCCCACGGGGAAATCACGTGGGCCCCACCCGGAAATCAGGTGGGCCCCACCCGGAAATCACATGGGCCCCACGGGGAAATCACGTGGGCCCCCAGGGGAAATCACGTGGGCCCCACCCGGAAATCACGTGGGCCCCACCCGGAAATCACGTGGGCCCCACCCGGAAATCACGTGGGCCCCACCCGGAAATCACGTGGGCCCCACCCGGAAATCACGTGGGCCCCACCCGGAAATCACGTGGGCCCCACGGGGAAATCATGTGGGCCCCACCCGGAAATCACGTGGGCCCCACCCGGAAATCACGTGGGCCCCACCCGGAAATCACGTGGGCCCCACCCGGAAATCACGTGGGCCCCACCCGGAAATCACGTGGGCCCCACGGGGAAATCACCTGGGCCCCACCCGGAAATCACGTGGGCCCCACCCGGAAATCACGTGGGCCCCACCCGGAAATCACGTGGGCCCCACCCGGAAATCACGTGGGCCCCACCCGGAAATCACGTGGGCCCCACCCGGAAATCACGTGGGCCCCACCCGGAAATCACGTGGGCCCCACGGGGAAATCACGTGGGCCCCACCCGGAAATCACGTGGGCCCCACCCGGAAATCACGTGGGCCCCACCCGGAAATCACGTGGGCCCCACCCGGAAATCACGTGGGCCCCACCCGGAAATCACGTGGGCCCCACCCGGAAATCACGTGGGCCCCACCCGGAAATCACGTGGGCCCCACCCGGAAATCACGTGGGCACCACCCGGAAATCACGTGGGCCCCACCCGGAAATCACGTGGGCCCCACCCGGAAATCACGTGGGCCCCACCCGGAAATCACGTGGGCCCCACGGGGAAATCACGTGGGCCCCACCCGGAAATCACGTGGGCCCCACCCGGAAATCACATGGGGCCCACCCGGAAATCACGTGGGCCCCACCGGGAAACCACGTGGGCCCCACGGGGAAATCACGTGGGCCCCCAGGGGAAGTCACGTGGGCCCCACCCGGAAATCACGTGGGCCCCACCCGGAAATCACGTGGGCCCCACCCGGAAATCACGTGGGCCCCACGGGGAAATCACGTGGGCCCCACCCGGAAATCACGTGGGCCCCACCCGGAAATCACGTGGGCCCCATCCGGAAATCACGTGGGCCCCACCCGGAAATCACGTGGGCCCCACCCGGAAATCACGTGGGCCCCACCCGGAAATCACGTGGGCCCCACCCGGAAATCACGTGGGCCCCACCCGGAAATCACGTGGGCCCCATCCTGAAATCACGTGGGCCCCACCCGGAAATCACGTGGGCCCCACCCGGAAATCACGTGGGCCCCACCCGGAAATCACGTGGGCCCCACCCGGAAATCACGTGGGCCCCACCCGGAAATCACGTGGGCCCCCAGGGGAAATCACGTGGGCCCCACCCGGAAATCACGTGGGCCCCACCCGGAAATCACGTGGGCCCCACCCGGAAATCACGTGGGCCCCACGGGGAAATCACGTGGGCCCCACCCGGAAATCACGTGGGCCCCACCCGGAAATCACGTGGGCCCCACCCGGAAATCACGTGGGCCCCAGCCGGAAATCACGTGGGCCCCAGCCGGAAATCACGTGGGCCCCACCCGGAAATCACGTGGGCCCCACGGGGAAATCACGTGGGCCCCACCCGGAAATCACGTGGGCCCCACCCAGAAATCACGTGGGCCCCACCCGGAAATCACGTGGGGCCCACCCGGAAATCACGTGGGCCCCACGGGGAAATCACGTGGGCCCCACCCGGAAATCACGTGGGCCCCACCCGGAAATCACGTGGGCCCCACCCGGAAATCACGTGGGCCCCACCCGGAAATCACGTGGGCCCCACGGGGAAATCACGTGGGCCCCACCCGGAAATCACGTGTGACTCACCCGGAAATCACGTGGGCCCCACCCGGAAATCACGTGGGCCCCACCCGGAAATCACGTGGGCCCCACCCGGAAATCACGTGGGCCCCACCCGGAAATCACGTGGGCCACACGGGGAAATCACGTGGGCCCCACCCGGAAATCACGTGGGCCCCACCCGGAAATCACGTGGGCCCCACCCGGAAATCACGAGGGCCCCACCCGGAAATCACGTGGGCCCCACCCGGAAATCACGTGGGCCCCCAGGGGAAATCACGTGGGCCCCACCCGGAAATCACGTGGGCCCCACCCGGAAATCACGTGGGCCCCACCCGGAAATCACGTGGGCCCCACCCGGAAATCACGTGGGCCCCACCCGGAAATCACGTGGGCCCCACCCGGAAATCACGTGGGCCCCACCCGGAAATCACGTGGGCCCCACCCGGAAATCTCGTGGGCCCCACCCGGAAATCACGTGGGCCCCACCCGGAAATCACGTGGGCCCCACGGGGAAATCACGTGGGCCCCACCCGGAAATCACGTGGGCCCCACCCGGAAATCACGTGGGCCCCACCCGGAAAACACGTGGGCCCCACCCGGAAATCACGTGGGCCCCACCCGGAAATCACGTGGGCCCCCAGGGGAAATCACGTGGGCCCCACCCGGAAATCACGTGGGCCCCACCCGGAAATCACGTGGGCCCCACCCGGAAATCACGTGGGCCCCACGGGGAAATCACGTGGGCCCCACCCGGAAATCACGTGGGCCCCACCCGGAAATCACGTGGGCCCCACCCGGAAATCACGTGGGGCCCACCCGGAAATCACGTGGGCCCCACGGGGAAATCACGTGGGCCCCACCCGGAAATCACGTGGGCCCCACCCGGAAATCACGTGGGCCCCACCCGGAAATCACGTGGGCCCCACGGGGAAATCACGTGGGCCCCACCCGGAAAACACGTGTGCCCCACCCGGAAATCACGTGGGCCCCACCAGGAAATCACGTGGGCCCCACCCGGAAATCACGTGGGCCCCACCCGGAAATCACGTGGGCCCCACCCGGAAATCACGTGGGGCCCACCCGGAAATCACGTGGGCCCCCAGGGGAAATCACGTGGGCCCCACCCGGAAATCACGTGGGCCCCACCCGGAAATCATGTGGGCCCCACCCGGAAATCACGTGGGCCCCACCCGGAAATCACGTGGGCCCCACCCGGAAATCACGTGGGCCCCACCCGGAAATCACGTGGGCCCCACCCGGAAATCACGTGGGGCCCACCCGGAAATCACGTGGGCCCCCAGGGGAAATCACGTGGGCCCCACCCGGAAATCACGTGGGCCCCACCCGGAAATCACGTGGGCCCCACCCGGAAATCACGTGGGCCCCACCCGGAAATCACGTGGGCCCCACCCGGAAATCACGTGGGCCCCACCCGGAAATCACGTGGGCCCCACCTGGAAATCACGTGGGGCCCATTCGGAAATCACGTGGGCCCCCAGGGGAAATCACGTGGGCCCCACCCGGAAATCACGTGGGCCCCACCCGGAAATCACGTGGGCCCCACCCGGAAATCACGTGGGCCCCCAGGGGAAATCACGTGGGCCCCACCCGGAAATCACGTGGGCCCCACCCGGAAATCACGTGGGCCCCACGGGGAAATCACGTGGGCCCCACCCGGAAATCACGTGGGCCCCACCCGGAAATCACGTGGGCCCCACCCGGAAATCACGTGGGCCCCACCCGGAAATCACGTGGGCCCCACCCGGAAATCACGTGGGCCCCACCCGGAAATCACGTGGGCCCCACCCGGAAATCACGTGGGCCCCACCCGGAAATCACGTGGGCCCCACCCGGAAATCACGTGGGCCCCACCCGGAAATCACGTGGGGCCCACCCGGAAATCACGTGGGCCCCACGGGGAAATCACGTGGGCCCCACCCGGAAATCACGTGGGCCCCACCCGGAAATCACGTGGGCCCCACCCGGAAATCACGTGGGCCCCACGGGGAAATCACGTGGGCCCCACCCAGAAATCACGTGTGCCTCACCCGGAAATCACGTGGGCCCCACCCGGAAATCACGTGGGCCCCAGCCGGAAATCACGTGGGCCCCACCCGGAAATCACGTGGGCCCCACCCGGAAATCACGTGGGCCCCACCCGGAAATCACGTGGGCCCCACCCGGAAATCACGTGGGCCCCACCCGGAAATCACGTGGGCCCCACCCGGAAATCACGTGGGCCCCACCCGGAAATCACGTGGGCCCCACCCGGAAATCACGTGGGCCCCCAGGGGAAATCACGTGGGCCCCACCCGGAAATCACGTGGGCCCCACCCGGAAATCACGTGGGCCCCACCCGGAAATCAGGTGGGCCCCACCCGGAAATCACGTGGGCCCCACCCGGAAATCACGTGGGCCCCACCCGGAAATCACGTGGGCCCCACCCGGAAATCACGTGGGCCCCACCCGGAAATCACGTGGGCCCCACCCGGAAATCACGTGGGGCCCACCCGGAAATCACGTGGGCCCCACCCGGAAATCACGTGGGCCCCACCCGGAAATCACGTGGGCCCCACCCGGAAATCACGTGGGCCCCACCCGGAAATCACGTGGGCCCCACCCGGAAATCACGTGGGCCCCACCCGGAAATCACGTGGGCCCCACCCGGAAATCACGTGGGCCCCACCCGGAAATCACGTGGGCCCCACCCGGAAATCAGGTGGGCCCCACCCGGAAATCACGTGGGCCCCACGGGGAAATCACGTGGGCCCCCAGAGGAAATCACGTGGGCCCCACCCGGAAATCACGTGGGCCCCACCCGGAAATCACGTGGGCCCCACCCGGAAATCACGTGGGCCCCACCCGGAAATCACGTGTGCCCCACCCGGAAATCACGTGGGCCCCACCCGGAAATCACGTGGGCCCCACCCGGAAATCACGTGGGCCCCACCCGGAAATCACGTGGGCCCCACCCGGAAATCACGTGGGCCCCACCCGGAAATCACGTGGGGCCCACCCGGAAATCACATAGGCCCCACCCGGAAATCACGTGGGCCCCACGGGGAAATCACGTGGGCCCCCAGGGGAAATCACGTGGGCCCCACCCGGAAATCACGTGGGCCCCACCCGGAAATCACGAGGGCCCCACCCGGAAATCACGTGGGCCCCACCCGGAAATCACGTGGGCCCCACCCGGAAATCACGTGGGCCCCACCCAGAAATCACGTGGGCCCCACCCGGAAATCACGTGGGCCCCACCCGGAAATCACGTGGGCCCCCAGGGGAAATCACGTGGGCCCCACCCGGAAATCACGTGGGCCCCACCCGGAAATCACGTGGGCCCCACCCGGAAATCACGTGGGCCCCACCCGGAAATCACGTGGGCCCCACCCGGAAATCACGTGGGCCCCACACGGAAATCACGTGGGCCCCACCCGGAAATCACGTGGGCCCCACCCGGAAATCACGTGGGCCCCACCCGGAAATCACGTGGGCCCCACCCGGAAATCACGTGGGCCCCACCCGGAAATCACGTGGGCCCCCAGGGGAAATCACGTGGGCCCCACCCGGAAATCACGTGGGCCCCACCCGGAAATCACGTGGGCCCCACCCGGAAATCACGTGGGCCCCACCCGGAAATCACGTGGGCCCCACCCGGAAATCACGTGGGCCCCCAGGGGAAATCACGTGGGCCCCACCCGGAAATCACGTGGGCCCCACCCGGAAATCACGTGGGCCCCACCCGGAAATCACGTGGGCCCCACCCGGAAATCACGTGGGCCCCACCCGGAAATCACGTGGGCCCCACCCGGAAATCACGTGGGCCCCACCGGAAATCACGTGGGCCCCACCCGGAAATCACGTGGGCCCCACCCGGAAATCACGTGGGCCCCACCCGGAAATCACGTGGGCCCCCAGGGGAAATCACGTGGGCCCCACCGGAAATCACGTGGGCCCCACCCGGAAATCACGTGGGCCCCACCCGGAAATCACGTGGGCCCCACCCGGAAATCACGTGGGCCCCACCCGGAAATCACGTGGGCCCCCAGGGGAAATCACGTGGGCCCCACCCGGAAATCACGTGGGCCCCACCCGGAAATCACGTGGGCCCCACCCGGAAATCACGTGGGCCCCACCCGGAAATCACGTGGGCCCCACCCGGAAATCACGTGGGCCCCACCCGGAAATCACGTGGGCCCCACCCGGAAATCACGTGGGCCCCACCCGGAAATCACGTGGGCCCCACCCGGAAATCACGTGGGCCCCACCCGGAAATCACGTGGGCCCCACCCGGAAATCACGTGGGCCCCACCCGGAAATCACGTGGGCCCCCAGGGGAAATCACGTGGGCCCCACCCGGAAATCACGTGGGCCCCACCCGGAAATCACGTGGGCCCCACCCGGAAATCACGTGGGCCCCACCCGGAAATCACGTGGGCCCCACCCGGAAATCACGTGGGCCCCACCCGGAAATCACGTGGGCCCCACCCGGAAATCACGTGGGCCCCACCCGGAAATCACGTGGGCCCCACCCGGAAATCACGTGGGCCCCACCCGGAAATCACGTGGGCCCCACCCGGAAATCACGTGGGACCCACCCGGAAATCACGTGGGCCCCACCCGGAAATCACGTGGGCCCCACCCGGAAATCACGTGGGCCCCCTGGGGAAATCACGTGGGCCCCACCCGGAAATCACGTGGGCCCCACCCGGCAATCACGTGGGCCCCACCCGGCAATCACGTGGGCCCCACCCGGAAATCACGTGGGCCCCACCCGGAAATCACGTGGGCCCCACCCGGAAATCACGCGGGCCCCACCCGGAAATCACGCGGGCCCCACCCGGAAATCACGTGGGCCCCACCCGGAAATCACGCGGGCCCCACCCGGAAATCACGTGGGCCCCACCCGGAAATCACGTGGGCCCCACCCGGAACTCACGTGGGCCCCACCCGGAAATCACGTGGGCCCCCACCCGGAAATCACGTGGGCCCCACCCGGAAATCACGTGGGCCCCACCCGGAAATCACGTGGGCCCCACCCGGAAATCACGTGGGCCCCACCCGGAAATCACGTGGTCCCCACCCGGAAATCACGTGGGCCCCACCAGGAAATCACGTGGGCCCCACCCGGAAATCACGCGGGCCCCACCCGGAAATCACGCGGGCCCCACCCGGAAATCACGTGGGCCCCACCCGGAAATCACGTGGGCCCCACCCGGAAAGCACGTGGGCCCCACCCGGAAATCACGTGGGCCCCACCCGGAAATCACGTGGGCCCGACCCGGAAATCACGTGGGCCCCACCCGGAAATCACGTGGGCCCCACCCGGAAATCACGTGGGCCCCACCCGGAAATCACGTGGGCCCCACCCGGAAATCACGTGGGCCCCACCCGGAAATCACGAGGGCCCCACCCGGAAATCACGTGGGCCCCACCCGGAAATCACGCGGGCCCCACCCGGAAATCACGCGGGCCCCACCCGGAAATCACGCGGGCCCCACCCGGAAATCACGCGGGCCCCACCCGGAAATCACGTGGGCCCCACCCGGAAATCACGTGGGCCCCAACCGGAAATCACGTGGGCCCCACCCGGAAATCACGTGGGCCCCACCCGGAAATCACGTGGGCCCCCAGGGGAAATCACGTGGGCCCCACCCGGAAATCACGTGGGCCCCACCCGGAAATCACGTGGGCCCCACCCGGAAATCACGTGGGCCCCACCTGGAAATCACGTGGGGCCCACCCGGAAATCACGTGGGCCCCCAGGGGAAATCACGTGGGCCCCACCCGGAAATCACGTGGGCCCCACCCGGAAATCACGTGGGCCCCACCCGGAAATCACGTGGGCCCCCAGGGGAAATCACGTGGGCCCCACCCGGAAATCACGTGGGCCCCACCCGGAAATCACGTGGGCCCCACCCGGAAATCACGTGGGCCCCACCCGGAAATCACGTGGGCCCCACCCGGAAATCACGTGGGCCCCACCCGGAAATCACGTGGGCCCCACCCGGAAATCACGTGGGCCCCACCCGGAAATCACGTGGGCCCCACCCGGAAATCACGTGGGCCCCACCCGGAAATCACGTGGGCCCCACCCGGAAATCACGTGGGCCCCACCCGGAAATCACGTGGGCCCCACCCGGAAATCACGTGGGCCCCACCCGGAAATCACGTGGGCCCCACCCGGAAATCACGTGGGGCCCACCCGGAAATCACGTGGGCCCCACGGGGAAATCACGTGGGCCCCACCCGGAAATCACGTGGGCCCCACCCGGAAATCACGTGGGCCCCACCCGGAAATCACGTGGGCCCCACGGGGAAATCACGTGGGCCCCACCCGGAAGTCACGTGTGCCTCACCCGGAAATCACGTGGGCCCCACCCGGAAATCACGTGGGCCCCACCCGGAAATCACGTGGGCCCCACCCGGAAATCACGTGGGCCCCACCCGGAAATCACGTGGGCCACACGGGGAAATCACGTGGGCCCCACCCGGAAATCACGTGGGCCCCACCCGGAAATCACGTGGGCCCCACCCGGAAATCACGTGGGCCCCACCCGGAAATCACGTGGGCCCCACCCGGAAATCACGTGGGCCCCACCCGGAAATCACGTGGGCCCCCAGGGGAAATCACGTGGGCCCCACCCGGAAATCACGTGGGCCCCACCCGGAAATCACGTGGGCCCCACCCGGAAATCACGTGGGCCCCACCCGGAAATCACGTGGGCCCCCAGGGGAAATCACGTGGGCCCCACCCGGAAATCACGTGGGCCCCACCCGGAAATCACGTGGGCCCCACCCGGAAATCACGTGGGCCCCACCTGGAAATCACGTGGGGCCCACCCGGAAATCACGTGGGCCCCCAGGGGAAATCACGTGGGCCCCACCCGGAAATCACGTGGGCCCCACCCGGAAATCACGTGGGCCCCACCCGGAAATCACGTGGGCCCCCAGGGGAAATCACGTGGGCCCCACCCGGAAATCACGTGGGCCCCACCCGGAAATCACGTGGGCCCCACCCGGAAATCACGTGGGCCCCACCCGGATATCACGTGGGCCCCACCCGGAAATCACGTGGGCCCCACGGGGAAATCACGTGGGCCCCCAGAGGAAATCACGTGGGCCCCACCCGGAAATCACGTGGGCCCCACCCGGAAATCACGTGGGCCCCACCCGGAAATCACGTGGGCCCCACCCGGAAATCACGTGTGCCCCACCCGGAAATCACGTGGGCCCCACCCGGAAATCACGTGGGCCCCACCCGGAAATCACGTGGGCCCCACCCGGAAATCACGTGGGCCCCACCCGGAAATCACGTGGGCCCCACCCGGAAATCACGTGGGGCCCACCCGGAAATCACATAGGCCCCACCCGGAAATCACGTGGGCCCCACGGGGAAATCACGTGGGCCCCCAGGGGAAATCACGTGGGCCCCACCCGGAAATCACGTGGGCCCCACCCGGAAATCACGAGGGCCCCACCCGGAAATCACGTGGGCCCCACCCGGAAATCACGTGGGCCCCACCCGGAAATCACGTGGGCCCCACCCGGAAATCACGTGGGCCCCACCCGGAAATCACGTGGGCCCCACCCGGAAATCACGTGGGCCCCCAGGGGAAATCACGTGGGCCCCACCCGGAAATCACGTGGGCCCCACCCGGAAATCACGTGGGCCCCACCCGGAAATCACGTGGGCCCCACCCGGAAATCACGTGGGCCCCACCCGGAAATCACGTGGGCCCCACCCGGAAATCACGTGGGCCCCACCCGGAAATCACGTGGGCCCCACCCGGAAATCACGTGGGCCCCACCCGGAAATCACGTGGGCCCCACCCGGAAATCACGTGGGCCCCCAGGGGAAATCACGTGGGCCCCACCCGGAAATCACGTGGGCCCCACCCGGAAATCACGTGGGCCCCACCCGGAAATCACGTGGGCCCCACCCGGAAATCACGTGGGCCCCACCCGGAAATCACGTGGGCCCCACCCGGAAATCACGTGGGCCCCACCCGGAAATCACGTGGGCCCCCAGGGGAAATCACGTGGGCCCCACCCGGAAATCACGTGGGCCCCACCCGGAAATCACGTGTGCCCCACCCGGAAATCACGTGGGCCCCACCCGGAAATCACGTGGGCCCCACCCGGAAATCACGTGGGCCCCACCCGGAAATCACGTGGGCCCCACCCGGAAATCACGTGGGCCCCACCCGGAAATCACGTGGGCCCCCAGGGGAAATCACGTGGGCCCCACCCGGAAATCACGTGGGCCCCACCCGGAAATCACGTGGGCCCCACCCGGAAATCACGTGGGCCCCACCCGGAAATCACGTGGGCCCCCAGGGGAAATCACGTGGGCCCCACCCGGAAATCACGTGGGCCCCACCCGGAAATCACGTGGGCCCCACCCGGAAATCACGTGGGCCCCCAGGGGAAATCACGTGGGCCCCACCCGGAAATCACGTGGGCCCCACCCGGAAATCACGTGGGCCCCACCCGGAAATCACGTGGTCCCCACCCGGAAATCACGTGGGCCCCACCCGGAAATCACGTGGGCCCCACCCGGAAATCACGTGGGCCCCACCCGGAAATCACGTGGGCCCCACCCGGAATTCACGTGGGCCCCCAGGGGAAATCACGTGGGCCCCACCCGGAAATCACGTGGGCCCCACCCGGAAATCACGTTGGCCCCACCCGGAAATCACGTGGGCCCCACCCGGAAATCACGTGGGCCCCACCCGGAAATCACGTGGGCCCCACCCGGAAATCACGTGGGCCCCCAGGGGAAATCACGTGGGCCCCACCCGGAAATCACGTGGGCCCCACCCGGAAATCACGTGGGCCCCACCCGGAAATCACGTGGGCCCCACCCGGAAATCACGTGGGCCCCACCCGGAAATCACGTGGGCCCCCAGGGGAAATCACGTGGGCCCCACCCGGAAATCACGTGGGCCCCACCCGGAAATCACGTGGGCCCCACCCGGAAATCACGTGGGCCCCACCCGGAAATCACGTGGGCCCCACCCGGAAATCACGTGGGCCCCACCCGGAAATCACGTGGGCCCCACCCGGAAATCCCGTGGGCCCCACCCGGAAATCACGTGGGCCCCACCCGGAAATCACGTGGGCCCCACCCGGAAATCACGTGGGCCCCCAGGGGAAATCACGTGGGCCCCACCCGGAAATCACGTGGGCCCCACCCGGAAATCACGTGGGCCCCACCCGGAAATCACGTGGGCCCCACCCGGAAATCACGTTGGCCCCACCCGGAAATCACGTGGGCCCCACCCGGAAATCACGTGGGCCCCACCCGGAAATCACGTGGGCCCCACCCGGAAATCACGTGGGCCCCACCCGGAAATCACGTGGGCCCCACCCGGAAATCACGTGGGCCCCACCCGGAAATCACGTGGGCCCCACCCGGAAATCACGTGGGGCCCACCCGGAAATCACGTGGGCCCCACGGGGAAATCACGTGGGCCCCACCGGGAAATCACGTGGGCCCCACCCGGAAATCACGTGGGCCCCACCCGGAAATCACGTGGGGCCCACCCGGAAATCACGTGGGCCCCCAGGGGAAATCACGTGGGCCCCACCCGGAAATCACGTGGGCCCCACCCGGAAATCACGTGGGCCCCACCCGGAAATCACGTGGGCCCCACCCGGAAATCACGTGGGCCCCACCCGGAAATCACGTGGGCCCCACCCGGAAATCACGTGGGCCCCACCCGGAAATCACGTGGGCCCCACCCGGAAATCACGTGGGCCCCACCCGGAAATCACGTGGGCCCCACCCGGAAATCACGTGGGCCCCCAGGGGAAATCACGTGGGCCCCACCCGGAAATCACGTGGGCCCCACCCGGAAATCACGTGGGCCCCACCCGGAAATCACGTGGGCCCCACCCGGAAATCACGTGGGCCCCCAGGGGAAATCACGTGGGCCCCACCCGGAAATCACGTGGGCCCCACCTGGAAATCACGTGGGCCCCACCCGGAAATCACGTGGGCCCCACGGGGAAATCACGTGGGCCCCACCTGGAAATCACGTGGGCCCCACCCGGAAATCACGTGGGCCCCACCCGGAAATCACGTGGGCCCCCAGGGGAAATCACGTGGGCCCCACCCGGAAATCACGTGAGCCCCACCCGAAAATCACGTGGGCCCCACCCGGAAATCACGTGGGCCCCACCCGGAAATCACGTGGGCCCCACCCGGAAATCACGTGGGCCCCACCCGGAAATCACGTTGGCCCCACCCGGAAATCACGTGGGCCCCACCCGGAAATCACGTGGGCCCCACCCGGAAATCACGTGGGCCCCACCCGGAAATCACGTGGGCCCCACCCGGAAATCAGGTGGGCCCCACCCGGAAATCACGCGGGCCCCACGGGGAAATCACGTGGGCCCCCAGGGGAAATCACGTGGGCCCCACCCGGAAATCACGTGGGCCCCACCCGGAAATCACGTGGGCCCGACCCGGAAATCACGTGGGCCCCACCCGGAAATCACGTGTGCCCCACCCGGAAATCACGAGGGCCCCACCCGGACATCACGTGGGCCCCACCCGGAAATCACGTGGGCCCCACCCGGAAATCACGTGGGCCCCACCCGGAAATCACGTGGGCCCCACCCGGAAATCACGTGGGGCCCACGCGGAAATCACGTGGGCCCCACCCGGAAATCACGTGGGCCCCACGGGGAAATCACGTGGGCCCACAGGGGAAATCACGTGGGCCCACAGGGGAAATCACGTGGGCCCCACCCGGAAATCACGTGGGCCCCACCCGGAAATCACGTGGGCCCCACCCGGAAATCACGTGGGCCCCACCCGGAAATCACGTGGGCCCCACCCGGAAATCACGTGGGCCCCACCCGGAAATCACGTGGGCCCCACCCGGAAATCACGTGGGCCCCACCCGGAAATCACGTGGGCCCCACCCGGAAATCACGTGGGCCCCCAGGGGAAATCACGTGGGCCCCACCCGGAAATCACGTGGGCCCCACCCGGAAATCACGTGGGCCCCACCCGGAAATCACGTGGGCCCCACGGGGAAATCACGTGGGCCCCACCCGGAAATCACGTGGGCCCCACCCGGAAATCACGTGGGCCCCACCCGGAAATCACGTGGGCCCCACCCGGAAATCACGTGGGGCCCACCCGGAAATCACGTGGGCCCCACCCGGAAATCACGTGGGCCCCACCCGGAAATCACGTGGGCCCCACCCGGAAATCACGTGGGCCCCACCCGGAAATCACGTGGGCCCCACGGGGAAATCACGTGGGCCCCACCCGGAAATCACATGTGCCTCACCCGGAAATCACGTGGGCCCCACCCGGAAATCACGTGGGCCCCACCCGGAAATCACGTGGGCACCACCCGGAAATCACGTGGGCCCCACGGGGAAATCACGTGGGCCACACTGGGAAATCACGTGGGCCCCACCCGGAAATCACGTGGGCCCCACCCGGAAATCACGTGGGCCCCACCCGGAAATCACGTGGGCCCCACCCGGAAATCACGTGGGCCCCACCCGGAAATCACGTGGGCCCCACCCGGAAATCACGTGGGCCCCACCCGGAAATCACGTGGGCCCCACCCGGAAATCACGTGGGCCCCACCCGGAAATCACGTGGGCCCCACCCGGAAATCACGTGGGCCCCACCCGGAAATCACGTGGGCCCCACCCGGAAATCACGTGGGCCCCACCCGGAAATCACGTGGGCCCCCAGGGGAAATCACGTGGGCCCCACCCGGAAATCACGTGGGCCCCACCCGGAAATCACGTGGGCCCCACCCGGAAATCACGTGGGCCCCACCCGGAAATCACGTGGGCCCCACCCGGAAATCACGTGGGCCCCACCCGGAAATCACGTGGGCCCCACCCGGAAATCACGTGGGCCCCACGGGGAAATCACGTGGGCCCCACGGGGAAATCACGTGGGCCCCACCCGGAAATCACGTGGGCCCCACCCGGAAATCACGTGGGCCCCACCCGGAAATCACGTGGGCCCCACCCGGAAATCACGTGGGCCCCACCCGGAAATCACGTGGGCCCCACCCGGAAATCACGTGGGCCCCACCCGGAAATCACGTGGGCCCCACCCGGAAATCACGTGGGCCCCACCCGGAAATCACGTGGGCCCCACCCGGAAATCACGTGGGCCCCACCCGGAAATCACGTGGGCCCCACCCGGAAATCACGTGGGGCCCCAGGGGAAATCACGTGGGCCCCACCCGGAAATCACGTGGGCCCCACCCGGAAATCACGTGGGCCCCACCCGGAAATCACGTGGGCCCCACCCGGAAATCACGTGGGCCCCACCCGGAAATCACGTGGGCCCCACCCGGAAATCACGTGGGCCCCACCCGGAAATCACGTGGGCCCCACCCGGAAATCACGTGGGCCCCACCCGGAAATCACGTGGGCCCCACCCGGAAATCACGTGGGCCCCACCCGGAAATCACGTGGGCCCCCAGGGGAAATCACGTGGGCCCCACCCGGAAATCACGTGGGCCCCACCCGGAAATCACGTGGGCCCCACCCGGAAATCACGTGGGCCCCACCCGGAAATCACGTGGGCCCCACCCGGAAATCACGTGGGCCCCACCCGGAAATCACGTGGGCCCCACCCGGAAATCACGTGGGCCCCCAGGGGAAATCACGTGGGCCCCACCCGGAAATCACGTGGGCCCCACCCGGAAATCACGTGGGGCCCAACCGGAAATCACGTGGGCCCCCAGGGGAAATCACGTGGGCCCCACCCGGAAATCACGTGGGCCCCACCCGGAAATCACGTGGGCCCCACCCGGAAATCACGTGGGCCCCACCCGGAAATCACGTGGGCCCCAACCGGAAATCACGTGGGCCCCACCCGGAAATCACGTGGGCCCCACCCGGAAATCACGTGGGCCCCACCCGGAAATCACGTGGGCCCCACCCGGAAATCACGTGGGTCCCACCCGGAAATCACGTGGGCCCCCAGGGGAAATCACGTGGGCCCCACCCGGAAATCACGTGGGCCCCACCCGGAAATCACTTGGGCCCCACCCGGAAATCACGTGGGGCCCACGGGGAAATCACGTGGGCCCCCAGGGGAAATCACGTGGGCCCCACCCGGAAATCACGTGGGCCCCACCCGGAAATCACGTGGGCCCCACCCGGAAATCACGTGGGCCCCACCCGGAAATCACGTGGGCCCCAACCGGAAATCACGTGGGCCCCACCCGGAAATCACGTGGGCCCCACCCGGAAATCACGTGGGCCCCACCCGGAAATCACGTGGGCCCCACCCGGAAATCACGTGGGCCCCACCCGGAAATCACGTGGGCCCCCAGGGGAAATCACGTGGGCCCCACCCGGAAATCACGTGGGCCCCACCCGGAAATCACGTGGGCCCCACCCGGAAATCACGTGGGCCCCACGGGGAAATCACGTGGGCCCCACCTGGAAATCACGTGGGCCCCACCCGGAAATCACGTGGGCCCCACCCGGAAATCACGTGGGCCCCCAGGGGAAATCACGTGGGCCCCACCCGGAAATCACGTGAGCCCCACCCGAAAATCACGTGGGCCCCACCCGGAAATCACGTGGGCCCCACCCGGAAATCACGTGGGCCCCACCCGGAAATCACGTGGGCCCCACCCGGAAATCACGTGGGCCCCACCCGGAAATCACGTGGGCCCCACCCGGAAATCACATGGGCCCCACCGGAAATCACGTGGGCCCCATCCGGAAATCACGTGGGCCCCACCCGGAAATCACGTGGGCCCCACCCGGAAATCACGTGGGCCCCACCCGGAAATCACGTGGGCCCCACCCGGAAATCACGTGGGCCCCACCCGGAAATCACGTGGGCCCCACCCGGAAATCACGTGGGCCCCACCCGGAATTCACGTGGGCCCCCAGGGGAAATCACGTGGGCCCCACCCGGAAATCACGTGGGCCCCACCCGGAAATCACGTGGGCCCCACCCGGAAATCACGTGGGCCCCACGGGGAAATCACGTGGGCCCCACCTGGAAATCACGTGGGCCCCACCCGGAAATCACGTGGGCCCCACCCGGAAATCACGTGGGCCCCCAGGGGAAATCACGTGGGCCCCACCCGGAAATCACGTGAGCCCCACCCGAAAATCACGTGGGCCCCACCCGGAAATCACGTGGGCCCCACCCGGAAATCACGTGGGCCCCACCCGGAAATCACGTGGGCCCCACCCGGAAATCACGTGGGCCCCACCCGGAAATCACGTGGGCCCCACCCGGAAATCACGTGGGCCCCACCCGGAAATCACGTGGGCCCCACCCGGAAATCACGTGGGCCCCACCCGGAAATCAGGTGGGCCCCACCCGGAAATCACGCGGGCCCCACGGGGAAATCACGTGGGCCCCCAGGGGAAATCACGTGGGCCCCACCCGGAAATCACGTGGGCCCCACCCGGAAATCACGTGGGCCCGACCCGGAAATCACGTGGGCCCCACCCGGAAATCACGTGTGCCCCACCCGGAAATCACGTGGGCCCCAACCGGAAATCACGTGGGCCCCACCCGGAAATCACGTGGGCCCCACCCGGAAATCACGTGGGCCCCACCCGGAAATCACGTGGGCCCCACCCGGAAATCACGTGGGGCCCACCCGGAAATCACGTGGGCCCCACCCGGAAATCACGTGGGCCCCACGGGGAAATCACGTGGGCCCACAGGGGAAATCACGTGGGCCCCACCCGGAAATCACGTGGGCCCCACCCGGAAATCACGTGGGCCCCACCCGGAAATCACGTGGGCCCCACCCGGAAATCACGTGGGCCCCACCCGGAAATCACGTGGGCCCCACCCGGAAATCACGTGGGCCCCACCCGGAAATCACGTGGGCCCCACCCGGAAATCACGTGGGCCCCACTCGGAAATCACGTGGGCCCCACCCGGAAATCACGTGGGCCCCCAGGGGAAATCACGTGGGCCCCACCCGGAAATCACGTGGGCCCCACCCGGAAATCACGTGGGCCCCACCCGGAAATCACGTGGGCCCCACGGGGAAATCACGTGGGCCCCACCCGGAAATCACGTGGGCCCCACCCGGAAATCACGTGGGCCCCACCCGGAAATCACGTGGGCCCCACCCGGAAATCACGTGGGGCCCACCCGGAAATCACGTGGGCCCCACCCGGAAATCACGTGGGCCCCACCCGGAAATCACGTGGGCCCCACCCGGAAATCACGTGGGCCCCACCCGGAAATCACGTGGGCCCCACGGGGAAATCACGTGGGCCCCACCCGGAAATCACATGTGCCTCACCCGGAAATCACGTGGGCCCCACCCGGAAATCACGTGGGCCCCACCCGGAAATCACGTGGGCACCACCCGGAAATCACGTGGGCCCCACGGGGAAATCACGTGGGCCACACTGGGAAATCACGTGGGCCCCACCCGGAAATCACGTGGGCCCCACCCGGAAATCACGTGGGCCCCACCCGGAAATCACGTGGGCCCCACCCGGAAATCACGTGGGCCCCACCCGGAAATCACGTGGGCCCCACCCGGAAATCACGTGGGCCCCACCCGGAAATCACGTGGGCCCCACCCGGAAATCACGTGGGCCCCACCCGGAAATCACGTGGGCCCCACCCGGAAATCACGTGGGCCCCACCCGGAAATCACGTGGGCCCCACCCGGAAATCACGTGGGCCCCACCCGGAAATCACGTGGGCCCCACCCGGAAATCACGTGGGCCCCCAGGGGAAATCACGTGGGCCCCACCCGGAAATCACGTGGGCCCCACCCGGAAATCACGTGGGCCCCACCCGGAAATCACGTGGGCCCCACCCGGAAATCACGTGGGCCCCACCCGGAAATCACGTGGGCCCCACCCGGAAATCACGTGGGCCCCACCCGGAAATCACGTGGGCCCCACGGGGAAATCACGTGGGCCCCACGGGGAAATCACGTGGGCCCCACCCGGAAATCACGTGGGCCCCACCCGGAAATCACGTGGGCCCCACCCGGAAATCACGTGGGCCCCACCCGGAAATCACGTGGGCCCCACCCGGAAATCACGTGGGCCCCACCCGGAAATCACGTGGGCCCCACCCGGAAATCACGTGGGCCCCACCCGGAAATCACGTGGGCCCCACCCGGAAATCACGTGGGCCCCACCCGGAAATCACGTGGGCCCCACCCGGAAATCACGTGGGCCCCACCCGGAAATCACGTGGGGCCCCAGGGGAAATCACGTGGGCCCCACCCGGAAATCACGTGGGCCCCACCCGGAAATCACGTGGGCCCCACCCGGAAATCACGTGGGCCCCACCCGGAAATCACGTGGGCCCCACCCGGAAATCACGTGGGCCCCACCCGGAAATCACGTGGGCCCCACCCGGAAATCACGTGGGCCCCACCCGGAAATCACGTGGGCCCCACCCGGAAATCACGTGGGCCCCACCCGGAAATCACGTGGGCCCCACCCGGAAATCACGTGGGCCCCACCCGGAAATCACGTGGGCCCCCAGGGGAAATCACGTGGGCCCCACCCGGAAATCACGTGGGCCCCACCCGGAAATCACGTGGGCCCCACCCGGAAATCACGTGGGCCCCACCCGGAAATCACGTGGGCCCCACCCGGAAATCACGTGGGCCCCACCCGGAAATCACGTGGGCCCCACCCGGAAATCACGTGGGCCCCCAGGGGAAATCACGTGGGCCCCACCCGGAAATCACGTGGGCCCCACCCGGAAATCACGTGGGGCCCAACCGGAAATCACGTGGGGCCCCAGGGGAAATCACGTGGGCCCCACCCGGAAATCACGTGGGCCCCACCCGGAAATCACGTGGGCCCCACCCGGAAATCACGTGGGCCCCACCCGGAAATCACGTGGGCCCCAACCGGAAATCACGTGGGCCCCACCCGGAAATCACGTGGGCCCCACCCGGAAATCACGTGGGCCCCACCCGGAAATCACGTGGGCCCCACCCGGAAATCACGTGGGCCCCACCCGGAAATCACGTGGGCCCCCAGGGGAAATCACGTGGGCCCCACCCGGAAATCACGTGGGCCCCACCCGGAAATCACTTGGGCCCCACCCGGAAATCACGTGGGGCCCACGGGGAAATCACGTGGGCCCCCAGGGGAAATCACGTGGGCCCCACCCGGAAATCACGTGGGCCCCACCCGGAAATCACGTGGGCCCCACCCGGAAATCACGTGGGCCCCACCCGGAAATCACGTGGGCCCCAACCGGAAATCACGTGGGCCCCACCCGGAAATCACGTGGGCCCCACCCGGAAATCACGTGGGCCCCACCCGGAAATCACGTGGGCCCCACCCGGAAATCACGTGGGCCCCACCCGGAAATCACGTGGGCCCCCAGGGGAAATCACGTGGGCCCCACCCGGAAATCACGTGGGCCCCACCCGGAAATCACGTGGGCCCCACCCGGAAATCACGTGGGCCCCACGGGGAAATCACGTGGGCCCCACCTGGAAATCACGTGGGCCCCACCCGGAAATCACGTGGGCCCCACCCGGAAATCACGTGGGCCCCCAGGGGAAATCACGTGGGCCCCACCCGGAAATCACGTGAGCCCCACCCGAAAATCACGTGGGCCCCACCCGGAAATCACGTGGGCCCCACCCGGAAATCACGTGGGCCCCACCCGGAAATCACGTGGGCCCCACCCGGAAATCACGTGGGCCCCACCCGGAAATCACGTGGGCCCCACCCGGAAATCACGTGGGCCCCACCGGAAATCACGTGGGCCCCACCCGGAAATCACGTGGGCCCCACCCGGAAATCACGTGGGCCCCACCCGGAAATCACGTGGGCCCCACCCGGAAATCACGTGGGCCCCACCCGGAAATCACGTGGGCCCCACCCGGAAATCACGTGGGCCCCACCCGGAAATCACGTGGGCCCCACCCGGAATTCACGTGGGCCCCCAGGGGAAATCACGTGGGCCCCACCCGGAAATCACGTGGGCCCCACCCGGAAATCACGTTGGCCCCACCCGGAAATCACGTGGGCCCCACCCGGAAATCACGTGGGCCCCACCCGGAAATCACGTGGGCCCCACCCGGAAATCACGTGGGCCCTCAGGGGAAATCACGTGGGCCCCACCCGGAAATCACGTGGGCCCCACCCGGAAATCACGTGGGCCCCACCCGGAAATCACGTGGGCCCCACCCGGAAATCACGTGGGCCCCACCCGGAAATCACGTGGGCCCCCAGGGGAAATCACGTGGGCCCCACCCGGAAATCACGTGGGCCCCACCCGGAAATCACGTGGGCCCCCAGGGGAAATCACGTGGGCCCCACCCGGAAATCACGTGGGCCCCACCCGGAAATCACGTGGGCCCCACCCGGAAATCACGTGGGCCCCACCCGGAAATCACGTGGGCCCCACCCGGAAATCACGTGGGCCCCCAGGGGAAATCACGTGGGCCCCACCCGGAAATCACGTGGGCCCCACCCGGAAATCACGTGGGCCCCACCCGGAAATCACGTGGGCCCCACCCGGAAATCACGTGGGCCCCACCCGGAAATCACGTGGGCCCCACCCGGAAATCACGTGGGCCCCACCCGGAAATCACGTGGGCCCCACCCGGAAATCACGTGGGCCCCACCCGGAAATCACGTGGGCCCCACCCGGAAATCACGTGGGCCCCACCCGGAAATCACGTGGGCCCCACCCGGAAATCACGTGGGCCCCACCCGGAAATCACGTGGGCCCCACCCGGAAATCACGTGGGGCCCACCCGGAAATCACGTGGGCCCCACGGGGAAATCACGTGGGCCCCACCGGGAAATCACGTGGGCCCCACCCGGAAATCACGTGGGCCCCACCCGGAAATCACGTGGGGCCCACCCGGAAATCACGTGGACCCCCAGGGGAAATCACGTGGGCTCCACCCTGAAATCACGTGGGCCCCACCCGGAAATCACGTGGGCCCCACCCGGAAATCACGTGGGCCCCACCCGGAAATCACGTGGGCCCCACCCGGAAATCACGTGGGCCCCACCCGGAAATCACGTGGGCCCCACCCGGAAATCACGTGGGCCCCACCCGGAAATCACGTGGGCCCCACCCGGAAATCACGTGGGCCCCACCCGGAAATCACGTGGGCCCCACCCGGAAATCACGTGGGCCCCCAGGGGAAATCACGTGGGCCCCACCCGGAAATCACGTGGGCCCCACCCGGAAATCACGTGGGACCCACACGGAAATCACGTGGGCCCCACCCGGAAATCACGTGGGCCCCACCCGGAAATCACGTGGGCCCCACGGGGAAATCCCGTGGGCCCCCAGGGGAAATCACGTGGGCCCCACCCGGAAATCACGTGGGCCCCACCCGGAAATCACGTGGGCCCCCAGGGGAAATCCCGTGGGCCCCCAGGGGAAATCACGTGGGCCCCACCCGGAAATCACGTGGGCCCCACCCGGAAATCACGTGGGCCCCACGGGGAAATCACGTGGGCCCCACCCGGAAATCACGTGGGGCCCACCCGGAAATCACGTGGGCCCCACGGGGAAATCACGTGGGCCCCACCGGGAAATCACGTGGGCCCCACCCGGAAATCACGTGGGCCCCACCCGGAAATCACGTGGGGCCCACCCGGAAATCACGTGGGCCCCCAGGGGAAATCACGTGGGCCCCACCCTGAAATCACGTGGGCCCCACCCGGAAATCACGTGGGCCCCACCCGGAAATCACTTGGGCCCCACCCGGAAATCACGTGGGCCCCACCCGGAAATCACGTGGGCCCCACCCGGAAATCACGTGGGCCCCACCCGGAAATCACGTGGGCCCCACCCGGAAATCACGTGGGCCCCACCCGGAAATCACGTGGGCCCCACCCGGAAATCACGTGGGCCCCACCCGGAAATCACGTGGGCCCCCAGGGGAAATCACGTGGGCCCCACCCGGAAATCACGTGGGCCCCACCCGGAAATCACGTGGGCCCCACCCGGAAATCACGTGGGCCCCACCCGGAAATCACGTGGGCCCCCAGGGGAAATCACGTGGGCCCCACCCGGAAATCACGTGGGCCCCACCCGGAAATCACGTGGGACCCACACGGAAATCACGTGGGCCCCACCCGGAAATCACGTGGGCCCCACCCGGAAATCACGTGGGCCCCACGGAGAAATCCCGTGGGCCCCCAGGGGAAATCACGTGGGCCCCACCCGGAAATCACGTGGGCCCCACCCGGAAATCACGTGGGCCCCCAGGGGAAATCACGTGGGCCCCCACGGGGAAATCACGTGGGCCCCACCCGGAAATAACGTGGGCCCCACCCGGAAATCACGTGGGCCCCCAGGGGAAATCACGTGGGCCCCACCCGGAAATCACGTGGGCCCCACCCGGAAATCACGTGGGCCCCACCCGGAAATCACGTGGGCCCCACCCGGAAATCACGTGGGCCCCACCCGGAAATCACGTGGGCCCCACACGGAAATCACGTGGGCCCCACCCGGAAATCACGTGGGCCCCACCCGGAAATCACGTGGGCCCCACCCGGAAATCACGTGGGCCCCACCCGGAAATCACGTGGGCCCCACCCGGAAATCACGTGGGCCCCACCCGGAAATCACGTGGGCCCCACCCGGAAATCACGTGGGCCCCACCCGGAAATCACGTGGGCCCCACCCGGAAATCACGTGGGCCCCACCCGGAAATCACGTGGGCCCCACCCGGAAATCACGTGGGCCCCACCCGGAAATCACGTGGGCCCCACGGGGAAATCACGTGGGCCCCACCCGGAAAACACGTGTGCCCCACCCGGAAATCACGTGGGCCCCACGCGGAAATCACGTGGGCCCCACCCGGAAATCACGTGGGCCCCACCCGGAAATCACGTGGGCCCCACCCGGAAATCACGTGGGCCCCACCCGGAAATCACGTGGGCCCCACCCGGAAATCACGTGGGCCCCACCCGGAAATCACGTGGGCCCCACCCGGAAATAAGGTGGGCCCCACCCGGAAATCACGTGGGCCCCACCCGGAAATCACGTGGGCCCCACGGGGAAATCACGTGGGCCCCCAGGGGAAATCACGTGGGCCCCACCCGGAAATCACGTGGGCCCCACCCGGAAATCACGTGGGCCCCACCCGGAAATCACGTGGGCCCCACCCGGAAATCACGTGGGCCCCACCCGGAAATCACGTGGGCCCCACCCGGAAATCACGAGGGCCCCCAGGGGAAATCACGTGGGCCCCACCCGGAAATCACGTGGGCCCCACCCGGAAATCACATGGGCCCCACCCGGAAATCACGTGGGCCCCACGGGGAAATCACGTGGGCCCCACCTGGAAATCACGTGGGCCTCACCCGGAAATCACGTGGGCCCCACCCGGAAATCACGTGGGCCCCCAGGGGAAATCACGTGGGCCCCACCCGGAAATCACGTGGGCCCCACCCGGAAATCACGTGGGGCCCACCCGGAAATCACGTGGGCCCCACGGGGAAATCACGTGCGCCCCACCCGGAAATCACGTGGGCCCCACCCGGAAATCACGTGGGCCCCACCCGGAAATCACGTGGGCCCCACCCGGAAATCACGTGGGCCCCACCCGGAAATCACGTGGGCCCCACGGGGAAATCACCTGGGCCCCACCCGGAAATCACGTGGGCCCCACCCGGAAATCACGTGGGCCCCACCCGGAAATCACGTGGGCCCCACCCGGAAATCACGTGGGCCCCACCCGGAAATCACGTGGGCCCCACCCGGAAATCACGTGGGCCCCACCCGGAAATCACGTGGGCCCCATGGGGAAATCACGTGGGCCCCACCCGGAAATCACGTGGGCCCCACCCGGAAATCACGTGGGCCCCCAGGGGAAATCACGTGGGGCCCACCCGGAAATCACGTGGGCCCCACCCGGAAATCACGTGGGACCCACACGGAAATCACGTGGGCCCCACCCGGAAATCACGTGGGCCCCACCCGGAAATCACGTGGGCCCCACGGAGAAATCCCGTGGGCCCCCAGGGGAAATCACGTGGGCCCCACCCGGAAATCACGTGGGCCCCACCCGGAAATCACGTGGGCCCCCAGGGGAAATCCCGTGGGCCCCCAGGGGAAATCACGTGGGCCCCACCCGGAAATAACGTGGGCCCCACCCGGAAATCACGTGGGCCCCCAGGGGAAATCATGTGGGCCCCACCCGGAAATCACGTGGGCCCCACCCGGAAATCACGTGGGCCCCACCCGGAAATCACGTGGGCCCCACCCGGAAATCACGTGGGCCCCACCCGGAAATCACGTGGGCCCCACACGGAAATCACGTGGGCCCCACCCGGAAATCACGTGGGCCCCACCCGGAAATCACGTGGGCCCCACCCGGAAATCACGTGGGCCCCACCCGGAAATCACGTGGGCCCCACCCGGAAATCACGTGGGCCCCACCCGGAAATCACGTGGGCCCCACCCGGAAATCACGTGGGCCCCACCCGGAAATCACGTGGGCCCCACCCGGAAATCACGTGGGCCCCACCCGGAAATCACGTGGGCCCCACCCGGAAATCACGTGGGCCCCACGGGGAAATCACGTGGGCCCCACCCGGAAAACACGTGTGCCCCACCCGGAAATCACGTGGGCCCCACGCGGAAATCACGTGGGCCCCACCCGGAAATCACGTGGGCCCCACCCGGAAATCACGTGGGCCCCACCCGGAAATCACGTGGGCCCCACCCGGAAATCACGTGGGCCCCACCCGGAAATCACGTGGGCCCCACCCGGAAATCACGTGGGCCCCACCCGGAAATAAGGTGGGCCCCACCCGGAAATCACGTGGGCCCCACCCGGAAATCACGTGGGCCCCACGGGGAAATCACGTGGGCCCCCAGGGGAAATCACGTGGGCCCCACCCGGAAATCACGTGGGCCCCACCCGGAAATCACGTGGGCCCCACCCGGAAATCACGTGGGCCCCACCCGGAAATCACGTGGGCCCCACCCGGAAATCACGTGGGCCCCACCCGGAAATCACGAGGGCCCCCAGGGGAAATCACGTGGGCCCCACCCGGAAATCACGTGGGCCCCACCCGGAAATCACATGGGCCCCACCCGGAAATCACGTGGGCCCCACGGGGAAATCACGTGGGCCCCACCTGGAAATCACGTGGGCCTCACCCGGAAATCACGTGGGCCCCACCCGGAAATCACGTGGGCCCCCAGGGGAAATCACGTGGGCCCCACCCGGAAATCACGTGGGCCCCACCCGGAAATCACGTGGGGCCCACCCGGAAATCACGTGGGCCCCACGGGGAAATCACGTGCGCCCCACCCGGAAATCACGTGGGCCCCACCCGGAAATCACGTGGGCCCCACCCGGAAATCACGTGGGCCCCACCCGGAAATCACGTGGGCCCCACCCGGAAATCACGTGGGCCCCACGGGGAAATCACCTGGGCCCCACCCGGAAATCACGTGGGCCCCACCCGGAAATCACGTGGGCCCCACCCGGAAATCACGTGGGCCCCACCCGGAAATCACGTGGGCCCCACCCGGAAATCACGTGGGCCCCACCCGGAAATCACGTGGGCCCCACCCGGAAATCACGTGGGCCCCACCCGGAAATCACGTGGGCCCCATGGGGAAATCACGTGGGCCCCACCCGGAAATCACGTGGGCCCCACCCGGAAATCACGTGGGCCCCACCCGGAAATCACGTGGGGACCACCCGGAAATCACGTGGGCCCCACCCGGAAATCACGTGGGCCCCACCCGGAAATCACGTGGGCCCCACCCGGAAATCACGTGGGCCCTACCCGGAAATCACGTGGGCCCCACCCGGAAATCACGTGGGCACCACCCGGAAATCACGTGGGCCCCACCCGGAAATCACGTGGGCCCCACCCGGAAATCACATGGGGCCCACCCGGAAATCACGTGGGCCCCACCGGGAAACCACGTGGGCCCCACGGGGAAATCACGTGGGCCCCCAGGGGAAATCACGTGGGCCCCACCCGGAAATCACGTGGGCCCCACCCGGAAATCACGTGGGCCCCACCCGGAAATCACGTGGGCCCCACGGGGAAATCACGTGGGCCCCACCCGGAAATCACGTGGGCCCCACCCGGAAATCACGTGGGCCCCCAGGGGAAATCACGTGGGCCCCACCCGGAAATCACGTGGGCCCCACGGGGAAATCACGTGGGCCCCACCCGGAAATCACGTGGGCCCCACCCGGAAATCACGTGGGCCCCACCCGGAAATCACGTGGGCCCCACCCGGAAATCACGTGGGGCCCACCCGGAAATCACGTGGGCCCCACGGGGAAATCACGTGGGCCCCACCCGGAAATCACGTGGGCCCCACCCGGAAATCACGTGGGCCCCACCCGAAAATCACGTGGGCCCCACCCGGAAATCACGTGGGGCCCCCCCGGACATCCGGTGGGCCCCACGGGGAAATCACGTGGGCCCCACGGGGAAATCACGTGGGCCCCACCCGGAAATCACCTGGGGCCCACCCGGAAATCACGTGGGCCCGCAGGGGAAATCACGTGGGCCCCACCCTGAAATCACGTGGGCCCCCAGGGGAAATCACGTGGGCCCAACCCGGAAATCACGTGGGCCCCACCCGGAAATCACGTGGGCCCCACCCGGAAATCACGTGGGCCCCACCCGGAAATCACGTGGGCCCCACTCGGAAATCACGTGGGCCCCCAGGGGAAATCACGTGGGCCCCACCCGGAAATCACGTGGGCCCCACCCGGAATTCACGTGGGCCCCACCCGGAAATCACGTGGGCCCCACCCGGAAATCACGTGGGCCCCACCCGGAAATCACGTGGGCCCCACCCGGAAATCACGTGGGCCCCACCCGGAAATCACGTGGGCCCCACCCGGAAATCACCTGGGGCCCACCCGGAAATCACGTGGGCCCCCAGGGGAAATCACGTGGGCCCCACCCGGAAATCACGTGGGCCCCACCCGGAAATCACGTGGGCCCCACCCGGAAATCACGTGGGCCCCACCCGGAAATCACGTGGGCCCCACCCGGAAATCACGTGGGGCCCCAGGGGAAATCACGTGGGCCCCACCCGGAAATCACGTGGGCCCCACCCGGAAATCACGTGGGCCCCACCCGGAAATCACCTGGGGCCCACCCGGAAATCACGTGGGCCCCCAGGGGAAATCACGTGGGCCCCACCCGGAAATCACGTGGGCCCCACCCGGAAATCACGTGGGCCCCACCCGGAAATCACGTGGGCCCCACCCGGAAATCACGTGGGCCCCACCCGGAAATCACGTGGGGCCCACCCGGAAATCACGTGGGCCCCACGGGGAAATCACGTGGGCCCCACCCGGAAATCACGTGGGCCCCACCCGGAAATCACGTGGGCCCCACCCGGAAATCACGTGGGCCCCACCCGGAAATCACGTGGGGCCCACCCGGAAATCCGGTGGGCCCCACGGGGAAATCACGTGGGCCCCACGGGGAAATCACGTGGGCCCCACCCGGAAATCACCTGGGGCCCACCCGGAAATCACGTGGGCCCCCAGGGGAAATCACGTGGGCCCCACCCGGAAATCACGTGGGCCCCCAGGGGAAATCACGTGGGCCCCACCCGGAAATCACGTGGGCCCCACCCGGAAATCACGTGGGCCCCACCCGGAAATCACGTGGGCCCCACCCGGAAATCACGTGGGCCCCCAGGGGAAATCACGTGGGCCCCACCCGGAAATCACGTGGGCCCCACCCGGAAATCACGTGGGCCCCACCCGGAAATCACGTGGGCCCCACCCGGAAATCACGTGGGCCCCACCCGGAAATCACCTGGGGCCCACCCGGAAATCACCTGGGGCCCACCCGGAAATCACGTGGGCCCCCAGGGGAAATCACGTGGGCCCCACCCGGAAATCACGTGGGCCCCACCCGGAAATCACGTTGGCCCCACCCGGAAATCACGTGGGCCCCACCCGGAAATCACGTGGGCCCCACCCGGAAATCACGTGGGCCCCACCCGGAAATCACGTGGGGCCCACCCGGAAATCACGTGGGCCCCACCCGGAAATCACGTGGGCCCCCAGGGGAAATCACGTGGGCCCCACCCGGAAATCACGTGGGCCCCACCCGGAAATCACGTGGGCCCCACCCGGAAATCACGTGGGCCCCACCCGGAAATCACGTGGGCCCCACCCGGAAATCACGTGGGCCCCACCCGGAAATCACGTGGGCCCCACCCGGAAATCACGTGGGCCCCACCCGGAAATCACGTGGGCCCCACCCGGAAATCACGTGGGCCCCACCCGGAAATCACGTGGGCCCCACCCGGAAATCACGTGGGGCCCACCCGGAAATCACGTGGGCCCCACCCGGAAATCACGTGGGCCCCACGGGGAAATCACGTGGGCCCCACCCGGAAATCACGTGGGCCCCACCCGGAAATCACGTGGGCCCCACCCGGAAATCACGTGGGCCCCACCCGGAAATCACGTGGGCCCCACCCGGAAATCACGTGGGCCCCACCCGGAAATCACGTGGGGCCCACCCGGAAATCACGTGGGCCCCCAGGGGAAATCACGTGGGCCCCACCCGGAAATCACGTGGGCCCCACCCGGAAATCACGTGGGCCCCACCCGGAAATCACGTGGGCCCCACCCGGAAATCACGTGGGCCCCACCCGGAAATCACGTGGGCCCCACCCGGAAATCACGTGGGCCCCACCCGGAAATCACGTGGGCCCCACCCGGAAATCAAGTGTGCCTCACCCGGAAATCACGTGGGCCCCACCCGGAAATCACGTGGGCCCCACCCGGAAATCACGTGGGCCCCACCCGGAAATCACGTGGGCCCCACCCGGAAATCACGTGGGCCACACGGGGAAATCACGTGGGCCCCACCCGGAAATCACGTGGGCCCCACCCGGAAATCACGTGGGCCCCACCCGGAAATCACGTGGGCCCCACCCGGAAATCACGTGGGCCCCACCCGGAAATCACGTGGGCCCCCAGGGGAAATCACGTGGGCCCCACCCGGAAATCACGTGGGCCCCACAAGGAAATCACGTGGGCCCCACCCGGAAATCACGTGGGCCCCACCCGGAAATCACGTGGGCCCCACCCGGAAATCACGTGGGCCCCATCCGGAAATCACGTGGGCCCCACCCGGAAATCACGTGGGCCCCACCCGGAAATCACGTGGGCCCCACCCGGAAATCACGTGGGCCCCACCCGGAAATCACGTGGGCCCCACCCGGAAATCACGTGGGCCCCACGGGGAAATCACGTGGGCCCCACCCGGAAATCACGTGTGCCCCACCCGGAAATCTCGTGGGCCCCACCCGGAAATCACGTGGGCCCCACCCGGAAATCACGTGGGCCTCACCCGGAAATCACGTGGGCCCCACCCGGAAATCACGTGGGCCCCACCCGGAAATCACGTGGGCCCCACCCGGAAATCACGTGGGCCCCACCCGGAAATCACGTGGGCCCCACCCGGAAATCACGTGGGCCCCACCCGGAAATAAGGTGGGCCCCACCCGGAAATCACGTGGGCCCCACCCGGAAATCACGTGGGCCCCACGGGGAAATCACGTGGGCCCCCAGGGGAAATCACGTGGGCCCCACCCGGAAATCACGTGGGCCCCACCCGGAAATCACGTGGGCCCCACCCGGAAATCACGTGGGCCCCACCCGGAAATCACGTGGGCCCCACCCGGAAATCACGAGGGCCCCCAGGGGAAATCACGTGGGCCCCACCCGGAAATCACGTGGGCCCCACCCGGAAATCACGTGGGACCCACACGGAAATCACGTGGGCCCCACCCGGAAATCACGTGGGCCCCACCCGGAAATCACGTGGGCCCCACGGGGAAATCCCGTGGGCCCCCAGGGGAAATCACGTGGGCCCCACCCGGAAATCACGTGGGCCCCACCCGGAAATCACGTGGGCCCCCAGGGGAAATCCCGTGGGCCCCCAGGGGAAATCACGTGGGCCCCACCCGGAAATCACGTGGGCCCCACCCGGAAATCACGTGGGCCCCACGGGGAAATCACGTGGGCCCCACCCGGAAAACACGTGTGCCCCACCCGGAAATCACGTGGGCCCCACGCGGAAATCACGTGGGCCCCACCCGGAAATCACGTGGGCCCCACCCGGAAATCACGTGGGCCCCACCCGAAAATCACGTGGGGCCCACCCGGAAATCACGTGGGCCCCCAGGGGAAATCACGTGGGCCCCACCCGGAAATCACGTGGGCCCCACCCGGAAATCACGTGGGCCCCACCCGGAAATCACGTGGGCCCCACCCGGAAATCACGTGGGCCCCACCCGGAAATCACGTGGGCCCCACCCGGAAATCACGTGGGCCCCACCCGGAAATCACGTGGGCCCCACCCGGAAATCACGTGGGCCCCACCCGGAAATCACGTGGGCCCCACCCGGAAATCACGTGGGCCCCACCCGGAAATCACGTGGGCCCCACCCGGAAATCACGTGGGGCCCACCCGGAAATCACGTGGGCCCCACGGGGAAATCACGTGGGCCCCACCGGGAAATCACGTGGGCCCCACCCGGAAATCACGTGGGCCCCACCCGGAAATCACGTGGGGCCCACCCGGAAATCACGTGGGCCCCCAGGGGAAATCACGTGGGCCCCACCCTGAAATCACGTGGGCCCCACCCGGAAATCACGTGGGCCCCACCCGGAAATCACTTGGGCCCCACCCGGAAATCACGTGGGCCCCACCCGGAAATCACGTGGGCCCCACCCGGAAATCACGTGGGCCCCACCCGGAAATCACGTGGGCCCCACCCGGAAATCACGTGGGCCCCACCCGGAAATCACGTGGGCCCCACCCGGAAATCACGTGGGCCCCACCCGGAAATCACGTGGGCCCCCAGGGGAAATCACGTGGGCCCCACCCGGAAATCACGTGGGCCCCACCCGGAAATCACGTGGGCCCCACCCGGAAATCACGTGGGCCCCACCCGGAAATCACGTGGGCCCCCAGGGGAAATCACGTGGGCCCCACCCGGAAATCACGTGGGCCCCACCCGGAAATCACGTGGGACCCACACGGAAATCACGTGGGCCCCACCCGGAAATCACGTGGGCCCCACCCGGAAATCACGTGGGCCCCACGGAGAAATCCCGTGGGCCCCCAGGGGAAATCACGTGGGCCCCACCCGGAAATCACGTGGGCCCCACCCGGAAATCACGTGGGCCCCCAGGGGAAATCCCGTGGGCCCCCAGGGGAAATCACGTGGGCCCCACCCGGAAATAACGTGGGCCCCACCCGGAAATCACGTGGGCCCCCAGGGGAAATCATGTGGGCCCCACCCGGAAATCACGTGGGCCCCACCCGGAAATCACGTGGGCCCCACCCGGAAATCACGTGGGCCCCACCCGGAAATCACGTGGGCCCCACCCGGAAATCACGTGGGCCCCACACGGAAATCACGTGGGCCCCACCCGGAAATCACGTGGGCCCCACCCGGAAATCACGTGGGCCCCACCCGGAAATCACGTGGGCCCCACCCGGAAATCACGTGGGCCCCACCCGGAAATCACGTGGGCCCCACCCGGAAATCACGTGGGCCCCACCCGGAAATCACGTGGGCCCCACCCGGAAATCACGTGGGCCCCACCCGGAAATCACGTGGGCCCCACGGGGAAATCACGTGGGCCCCACCCGGAAAACACGTGTGCCCCACCCGGAAATCACGTGGGCCCCACGCGGAAATCACGTGGGCCCCACCCGGAAATCACGTGGGCCCCACCCGGAAATCACGTGGGCCCCACCCGGAAATCACGTGGGCCCCACCCGGAAATCACGTGGGCCCCACCCGGAAATCACGTGGGCCCCACCCGGAAATCACGTGGGCCCCACCCGGAAATAAGGTGGGCCCCACCCGGAAATCACGTGGGCCCCACCCGGAAATCACGTGGGCCCCACGGGGAAATCACGTGGGCCCCCAGGGGAAATCACGTGGGCCCCACCCGGAAATCACGTGGGCCCCACCCGGAAATCACGTGGGCCCCACCCGGAAATCACGTGGGCCCCACCCGGAAATCACGTGGGCCCCACCCGGAAATCACGTGGGCCCCACCCGGAAATCACGAGGGCCCCCAGGGGAAATCACGTGGGCCCCACCCGGAAATCACGTGGGCCCCACCCGGAAATCACATGGGCCCCACCCGGAAATCACGTGGGCCCCACGGGGAAATCACCTGGGCCCCACCTGGAAATCACGTGGGCCTCACCCGGAAATCACGTGGGCCCCACCCGGAAATCACGTGGGCCCCCAGGGGAAATCACGTGGGCCCCACCCGGAAATCACGTGGGCCCCACCCGGAAATCACGTGGGGCCCACCCGGAAATCACGTGGGCCCCACGGGGAAATCACGTGCGCCCCACCCGGAAATCACGTGGGCCCCACCCGGAAATCACGTGGGCCCCACCCGGAAATCACGTGGGCCCCACCCGGAAATCACGTGGGCCCCACCCGGAAATCACGTGGGCCCCACGGGGAAATCACCTGGGCCCCACCCGGAAATCACGTGGGCCCCACCCGGAAATCACGTGGGCCCCACCCGGAAATCACGTGGGCCCCACCCGGAAATCACGTGGGCCCCACCCGGAAATCACGTGGGCCCCACCCGGAAATCACGTGGGCCCCACCCGGAAATCACGTGGGCCCCACCCGGAAATCACGTGGGCCCCATGGGGAAATCACGTGGGCCCCACCCGGAAATCACGTGGGCCCCACCCGGAAATCACGTGGGCCCCACCCGGAAATCACGTGGGGCCCACCCGGAAATCACGTGGGCCCCACCCGGAAATCACGTGGGCCCCACCCGGAAATCACGTGGGCCCCACCCGGAAATCACGTGGGCCCTACCCGGAAATCACGTGGGCCCCACCCGGAAATCACGTGGGCACCACCCGGAAATCACGTGGGCCCCACCCGGAAATCACGTGGGCCCCACCCGGAAATCACATGGGGCCCACCCGGAAATCACGTGGGCCCCACCGGGAAACCACGTGGGCCCCACGGGGAAATCACGTGGGCCCCCAGGGGAAATCACGTGGGCCCCACCCGGAAATCACGTGGGCCCCACCCGGAAATCACGTGGGCCCCACCCGGAAATCACGTGGGCCCCACGGGGAAATCACGTGGGCCCCACCCGGAAATCACGTGGGCCCCACCCGGAAATCACGTGGGCCCCCAGGGGAAATCACGTGGGCCCCACCCGGAAATCACGTGGGCCCCACGGGGAAATCACGTGGGCCCCACCCGGAAATCACGTGGGCCCCACCCGGAAATCACGTGGGCCCCACCCGGAAATCACGTGGGCCCCACCCGGAAATCACGTGGGGCCCACCCGGAAATCACGTGGGCCCCACGGGGAAATCACGTGGGCCCCACCCGGAAATCACGTGGGCCCCACCCGGAAATCACGTGGGCCCCACCCGAAAATCACGTGGGCCCCACCCGGAAATCACGTGGGGCCCACCCGGAAATCCGGTGGCCCCCACGGGGAAATCACGTGGGCCCCACGGGGAAATCACGTGGGCCCCACCCGGAAATCACCTGGGGCCCACCCGGAAATCACGTGGGCCCGCAGGGGAAATCACGTGGGCCCCACCCGGAAATCACGTGGGCCCCCAGGGGAAATCACGTGGGCCCAACCCGGAAATCACGTGGGCCCCACCCGGAAATCACGTGGGCCCCACCCGGAAATCACGTGGGCCCCACCCGGAAATCACGTGGGCCCCACTCGGAAATCACGTGGGCCCCCAGGGGAAATCACGTGGGCCCCACCCGGAAATCACGTGGGCCCCACCCGGAAATCACGTGGGCCCCACCCGGAAATCACGTGGGCCCCACCCGGAAATCACGTGGGCCCCACCCGGAAATCACGTGGGCCCCACCCGGAAATCACGTGGGCCCCACCCGGAAATCACCTGGGGCCCACCCGGAAATCACGTGGGCCCCCAGGGGAAATCACGTGGGCCCCACCCGGAAATCACGTGGGCCCCACCCGGAAATCACGTGGGCCCCACCCGGAAATCACGTGGGCCCCACCCGGAAATCACGTGGGCCCCACCCGGAAATCACGTGGGGCCCCAGGGGAAATCACGTGGGCCCCACCCGGAAATCACGTGGGCCCCACCCGGAAATCACGTGGGCCCCACCCGGAAATCACCTGGGGCCCACCCGGAAATCACGTGGGCCCCCAGGGGAAATCACGTGGGCCCCACCCGGAAATCACGTGGGCCCCACCCGGAAATCACGTGGGCCCCACCCGGAAATCACGTGGGCCCCACCCGGAAATCACGTGGGCCCCACCCGGAAATCACGTGGGGCCCACCCGGAAATCACGTGGGCCCCACGGGGAAATCACGTGGGCCCCACCCGGAAATCACGTGGGCCCCACCCGGAAATCACGTGGGCCCCACCCGGAAATCACGTGGGCCCCACCCGGAAATCACGTGGGGCCCACCCGGAAATCCGGTGGGCCCCACGGGGAAATCACGTGGGCCCCACGGGGAAATCACGTGGGCCCCACCCGGAAATCACCTGGGGCCCACCCGGAAATCACGTGGGCCCCCAGGGGAAATCACGTGGGCCCCACCCGGAAATCACGTGGGCCCCCAGGGGAAATCACGTGGGCCCCACCCGGAAATCACGTGGGCCCCACCCGGAAATCACGTGGGCCCCACCCGGAAATCACGTGGGCCCCACCCGGAAATCACGTGGGCCCCCAGGGGAAATCACGTGGGCCCCACCCGGAAATCACGTGGGCCCCACCCGGAAATCACGTGGGCCCCACCCGGAAATCACGTGGGCCCCACCCGGAAATCACGTGGGCCCCACCCGGAAATCACCTGGGGCCCACCCGGAAATCACCTGGGCCCCACCCGGAAATCACGTGGGGCCCCCAGGGGAAATCACGTGGGCCCCACCCGGAAATCACCTGGGGCCCACCCGGAAATCACCTGGGGCCCACCCGGACCTCACGTGGGCCCCCAGGGGAAATCACGTGGGCCCCACCCGGAAATCACGTGGGCCCCACCCGGAAATCACGTGGGCCCCACCCGGAAAATCACGTGGGCCCCACCCGGAAATCACGTGGGCCCCACCCGGAAATCACGTGGGCCCCACCCGGAAATCACGTGGGCCCCACCCGGAAATCACGTGGGCCCCACCCGGAAATCACGTGGGCCCCACCCGGAAATCACGTGGGCCCCACCCGGAAATCACGTGGGCCCCACCCGGAAATCACGTGGGCCCCACCCGGAAATCACGTGGGCCCCACCCGGAAATCACGTGGGCCCCACCCGGAAATCACGTGGGGCCCACCCGGAAATCACGTGGGCCCCACCCGGAAATCACGTGGGCCCCACGGGGAAATCACGTGGGCCCCACCCGGAAATCACGTGGGCCCCACCCGGAAATCACGTGGGCCCCACCCGGAAATCACGTGGGCCCCACCCGGAAATCACGTGGGCCCCACCCGGAAATCACGTGGGCCCCACCCGGAAATCACGTGGGGCCCACCCGGAAATCACGTGGGCCCCCAGGGGAAATCACGTGGGTCCCACCCGGAAATCACGTGGGCCCCACCCGGAAATCACGTGGGCCCCACCCGGAAATCACGTGGGCCCCACCCGGAAATCACGTGGGCCCCACCCGGAAATCACGTGGGCCCCACCCGGAAATCACGTGGGCCCCCAGGGGAAATCACGTGGGCCCCACCCGGAAATCACGTGGGCCCCACCCGGAAATCACGTGGGCCCCACCCGGAAATCACGTGGGCCCCACCCGGAAATCACGTGGGCCCCACCCGGAAATCACGTGGGCCCCACCCGGAAATCACGTGGGCCCCACCCGGAAATCACGTGGGCCCCACCCGGAAATCAAGTGTGCCGAAATCACGTGGGCCCCACCCGGATATCACGTGGGCCCCACCCGGAAATCACGTGGGCCCCACCCGGAAATCACGTGGGCCCCACGGGGAAATCACGTGGGCCCCACCCGGAAATCAGGTGGGCCCCACCCGGAAATCACGTGGGCCCCACGGGGAAATCACGTGGGCCCCCAGGGGAAATCACGTGGGCCCCACCCGGAAATCACGTGGGCCCCACCCGGAAATCACGTGGGCCCCACCCGGAAATCACGTGGGCCCCACCCGGAAATCACGTGGGCCCCACCCGGAAATCACGTGGGCCCCACCCGGAAATCACGTGGGCCCCACGGGGAAATCACGTGGGCCCCACCCGGAAATCACGTGGGCCCCACCCGGAAATCACGTGGGCCCCACCCGGAAATCACGTGGGCCCCACCCGGAAATCACGTGGGCCCCACCCGGAAATCACGTGGGCCCCACGGGGAAATCACCTGGGCCCCACCCGGAAATCACGTGGGCCCCACCCGGAAATCACGTGGGCCCCACCCGGAAATCACGTGGGCCCCACCCGGAAATCACGTGGGCCCCACCCGGAAATCACGTGGGCCCCACCCGGAAATCACGTGGGCCCCACCCGGAAATCACGTGGGCCCCACCCGGAAATCACGTGGGCCCCACCCGGAAATCACGTGGGCCCCACCCGGAAATCACGTGGGCCCCACCCGGAAATCACGTGGGCCCCACCCGGAAATCACGTGGGCCCCACCCGGAAATCACGTGGGCCCCACCCGGAAATCACGTGGGCCCCACCCGGAAATCACGTGGGCCCCACCCGGAAATCACGTGGGCCCCACCCGGAAATCACGTGGGCCCCACCCGGAAATCACGTGGGCCCCACCCGGAAATCACGTGGGCCCCACCCGGAAATCACATGGGGCCCACCCGGAAATCACGTGGGCCCCACCGGGAAACCACGTGGGCCCCACGGGGAAATCACGTGGGCCCCCAGGGGAAGTCACGTGGGCCCCACCCGGAAATCACGTGGGCCCCACCCGGAAATCACGTGGGCCCCACCCGGAAATCACGTGGGCCCCACGGGGAAATCACGTGGGCCCCACCCGGAAATCACGTGGGCCCTACCCGGAAATCACGTGGGCCCCATCCGGAAATCACGTGGGCCCCACCCGGAAATCACGTGGGCCCCACCCGGAAATCACGTGGGCCCCACCCGGAAATCACGTGGGCCCCACCCGGAAATCACGTGGGCCCCACCCGGAAATCACGTGGGCCCCATCCTGAAATCACGTGGGCCCCACCCGGAAATCACGTGGGCCCCACCCGGAAATCACGTGGGCCCCACCCGGAAATCACGTGGGCCCCACCCGGAAATCACGTGGGCCCCACCCGGAAATCACGTGGGCCCCACCCGGAAATCACGTGGGCCCCACCCGGAAATCACGTGGGGCCCACCCGGAAATCCGGTGGGCCCCACGGGGAAATCACGTGGGCCCCACCCGGAAATCACGTGGGCCCCACCCGGAAATCACGTGGGCCCCACCCGGAAATCACGTGGGCCCCACCCGGAAATCACGTGGGCCCCACCCGGAAATCACGTGGGCCCCACCCGGAAATCACGTGGGCCCCCAGGGGAAATCACGTGGGCCCCACCCGGAAATCACGTGGGCCCCACCCGGAAATCACGTGGGCCCCACCCGGAAATCACGTGGGCCCCACGGGGAAATCACGTGGGCCCCACCCGGAAATCACGTGGGCCCCACCCGGAAATCACGTGGGCCCCACCCGGAAATCACGTGGGCCCCACCCGGAAATCACGTGGGCCCCACCCGGAAATCACGTGGGCCCCACCCGGAAATCACGTGGGCCCCACCCGGAAATCACGTGGGCCACACGGGGAAATCACGTGGGCCCCACCCGGAAATCACGTGGGCCCCACCCGGAAATCACGTGGGCCCCACCCGGAAATCACGTGGGCCCCACTCGGAAATCACGTGGGCCCCACCCGGAAATCACGTGGGCCCCACCCGGAAATCACGTGGGCCCCACCCGGAAATCACGTGTGCCTCACCCGGAAATCACGTGGGCCCCACCCGGAAATCACGTGGGCCCCACCCGGAAATCACGTGGGCCCCACCCGGAAATCACGTGGGCCCCACCCGGAAATCACGTGGGCCACACGGGGAAATCACGTGGGCCCCATCCGGAAATCACGTGGGCCCCACCCGGAAATCACGTGGGCCCCACCCGGAAATCACGTGGGCCCCACCCGGAAATCACGTGGGCCCCACCCGGAAATCACGTGGGCCCCACCCGGAAATCACGTGGGCCCCCAGGGGAAATCACGTGGGCCCCACCCGGAAATCACGTGGGCCCCACCCGGAAATCACGTGGGCCCCACCCGGAAATCAGGTGGGCCCCACCCGGAAATCACGTGGGCCCCACCCGGAAATCACGTGGGCCCCACCCGGAAATCACGTGGGCCCCACCCGGAAATCACGTGGGCCCCACCCGGAAATCACGTGGGCCCCACGGGGAAATCACGTGGGCCCCACCCGGAAATCACGTGTGCCCCACCCGGAAATCACGTGGGCCCCACCCGGAAATCACGTGGGCCCCACCCGGAAATCACGTGGGCCCCTCCCGGAAATCACGTGGGCCCCACCCGGAAATCACGTGGGCCCCACCCGGAAATCACGTGGGCCCCACCCGGAAATCACGTGGGCCCCACCCGGAAATCACGTGGGCCCCACCCGGAAATCACGTGGGCCCCACGGGGAAATCACGTGGGCCCCACCCGGAAATCAGGTGGGCCCCACCCGGAAATCACGTGGGCCCCACGGGGAAATCACGTGGGCCCCCAGGGGAAATCACGTGGGCCCCACCCGGAAATCACGTGGGCCCCACCCGGAAATCACGTGGGCCCCACCCGGAAATCACGTGGGCCCCACCCGGAAATCACGTGGGCCCCACCCGGAAATCACGTGGGCCCCACCCGGAAATCACGTGGGCCCCACGGGGAAATCACGTGGGCCCCACCCGGAAATCACGTGGGCCCCACCCGGAAATCACGTGGGCCCCACCCGGAAATCACGTGGGCCCCACCCGGAAATCACGTGGGCCCCACCCGGAAATCACGTGGGCCCCACGGGGAAATCACCTGGGCCCCACCCGGAAATCACGTGGGCCCCACCCGGAAATCACGTGGGCCCCACCCGGAAATCACGTGGGCCCCACCCGGAAATCACGTGGGCCCCACCCGGAAATCACGTGGGCCCCACCCGGAAATCACGTGGGCCCCACGGGGAAATCACGTGGGCCCCACCCGGAAATCACGTGGGCCCCACCCGGAAATCACGTGGGCCCCACCCGGAAATCACGTGGGCCCCACCCGGAAATCACGTGGGCCCCACCCGGAAATCACGTGGGCCCCACCCGGAAATCACGTGGGCCCCACCCGGAAATCACGTGGGCCCCACCCGGAAATCACGTGGGCCCCACCCGGAAATCACGTGGGCACCACCCGGAAATCACGTGGGCCCCACCCGGAAATCACGTGGGCCCCACCCGGAAATCACGTGGGCCCCACCCGGAAATCACGTGGGCCCCACGGGGAAATCACGTGGGCCCCACCCGGAAATCAGGTGGGCCCCACCCGGAAATCACATGGGGCCCACCCGGAAATCACGTGGGCCCCACCGGGAAACCACGTGGGCCCCACGGGGAAATCACGTGGGCCCCCAGGGGAAGTCACGTGGGCCCCACCCGGAAATCACGTGGGCCCCACCCGGAAATCACGTGGGCCCCACCCGGAAATCACGTGGGCCCCACGGGGAAATCACGTGGGCCCCACCCGGAAATCACGTGGGCCCCACCCGGAAATCACGTGGGCCCCATCCGGAAATCACGTGGGCCCCACCCGGAAATCACGTGGGCCCCACCCGGAAATCACGTGGGCCCCACCCGGAAATCACGTGGGCCCCACCCGGAAATCACGTGGGCCCCACCCGGAAATCACGTGGGCCCCACCCTGAAATCACGTGGGCCCCACCCGGAAATCACGTGGGCCCCACCCGGAAATCACGTGGGCCCCACCCGGAAATCACGTGGGCCCCACCCGGAAATCACGTGGGCCCCACCCGGAAATCACGTGGGCCCCACCCGGAAATCACGTGGGGCCCACCCGGAAATCCGGTGGGCCCCACGGGGAAATCACGTGGGCCCCACCCGGAAATCACGTGGGCCCCACCCGGAAATCACGTGGGCCCCACCCGGAAATCACGTGGGCCCCACCCGGAAATCACGTGGGCCCCACCCGGAAATCACGTGGGCCCCACCCGGAAATCACGTGGGCCCCCAGGGGAAATCACGTGGGCCCCACCCGGAAATCACGTGGGCCCCACCCGGAAATCACGTGGGCCCCACCCGGAAATCACGTGGGCCCCACGGGGAAATCACGTGGGCCCCACCCGGAAATCACGTGGGCCCCACCCGGAAATCACGTGGGCCCCACCCGGAAATCACGTGGGCCCCAGCCGGAAATCACGTGGGCCCCACCCGGAAATCACGTGGGCCCCACCCGGAAATCACGTGGGCCCCACGGGGAAATCACGTGGGCCCCACCCGGAAATCACGTGGGCCCCACCCAGAAATCACGTGGGCCCCACCCGGAAATCACGTGGGGCCCACCCGGAAATCACGTGGGCCCCACGGGGAAATCACGTGGGCCCCACCCGGAAATCACGTGGGCCCCACCCGGAAATCACGTGGGCCCCACCCGGAAATCACGTGGGCCCCACCCGGAAATCACGTGGGCCCCACGGGGAAATCACGTGGGCCCCACCCGGAAATCACGTGTGACTCACCCGGAAATCACGTGGGCCCCACCCGGAAATCACGTGGGCCCCACCCGGAAATCACGTGGGCCCCACCCGGAAATCACGTGGGCCACACGGGGAAATCACGTGGGCCCCACCCGGAAATCACGTGGGCCCCACCCGGAAATCACGTGGGCCCCACCCGGAAATCACGAGGGCCCCACCCGGAAATCACGTGGGCCCCACCCGGAAATCACGTGGGCCCCCAGGGGAAATCACGTGGGCCCCACCCGGAAATCACGTGGGCCCCACCCGGAAATCACGTGGGCCCCACCCGGAAATCACGTGGGCCCCACCCGGAAATCACGTGGGCCCCACCCGGAAATCACGTGGGCCCCACCCGGAAATCACGTGGGCCCCACCCGGAAATCACGTGGGCCCCACCCGGAAATCTCGTGGGCCCCACCCGGAAATCACGTGGGCCCCACCCGGAAATCACGTGGGCCCCACGGGGAAATCACGTGTGCCCCACCCGGAAATCACGTGTGCCCCACCCGGAAATCACGTGGGCCCCACCCGGAAATCACGTGGGCCCCACCCAGAAATCACGTGGGCCCCACCCGGAAATCACGTGGGCCCCCAGGGGAAATCACGTGGGCCCCACCCGGAAATCACGTGGGCCCCACCCGGAAATCACGTGGGCCCCACCCGGAAATCACGTGGGCCCCACGGGGAAATCACGTGGGCCCCACCCGGAAATCACGTGGGCCCCACCCGGAAATCACGTGGGCCCCACCCGGAAATCACGTGGGGCCCACCCGGAAATCACGTGGGCCCCACGGGGAAATCACGTGGGCCCCACCCGGAAATCATGTGGGCCCCACCCGGAAATCACGTGGGCCCCACGGGGAAATCACGTGGGCCCCACCCGGAAATCACGTGTGCCTCACCCGGAAATCACGTGGGCCCCACCCGGAAATCACGTGGGCCCCACCCGGAAATCACGTGGGCCCCACTCGGAAATCACGTGGGCCCCACCCGGAAATCACGTGGGCCACACGGGGAAATCACGTGGGCCCCACCCGGAAATCACGTGGGCCCCACCCGGAAATCACGTGGGCCCCACCCGGAAATCACGTGGGCCCCACCCGGAAATCACGTGGGCCCCACCCGGAAATCACGTGGGCCCCCAGGGGAAATCACGTGGGCCCCACCCGGAAATCACGTGGGCCCCACCCGGAAATCACGTGGGCCCCACCCGGAAATCACGTGGGCCCCACACGGAAATCACGTGGGCCCCACCCGGAAATCACGTGGGCCCCACCCGGAAATCACGTGGGCCCCACCCGGAAATCACGTGGGCCCCACCCGGAAATCACGTGGGCCCCACCCGGAAATCACGTGGGCCCCACCCGGAAATCACGTGGGCCCCACCCGGAAATCACGTGGGCCCCACCCGGAAATCACGTGGGCCCCAGCCGGAAATCACGTGGGCCCCACCCGGAAATCACGTGGGCCCCACCCGGAAATCACGTGGGCCCCACGGGGAAATCACGTGGGCCCCACCCGGAAAACACGTGTGCCCCACCCGGAAATCACGTGGGCCCCACCCGGAAATCACGTGGGCCCCACCCGGAAATCACGTGGGCCCCACCCGGAAATCACGTGGGCCCCACCCGGAAATCACGTGGGGCCCACCCGGAAATCACGTGGGCCCCCAGGGGAAATCACGTGGGCCCCACCCGGAAATCACGTGGGCCCCACCCGGAAATCACGTGGGCCCCACCCGGAAATCACGTGGGCCCCACCCGGAAATCACGTGGGCCCCACCCGGAAATCACGTGGGCCCCACCCGGAAATCACATGGGCCCCACCCGGAAATCACGTGGGGCCCACCCGGAAATCACGTGGGCCTCCAGGGGAAATCACGTGGGTCCCACCCGGAAATCACGTGGGCCCCACCCGGAAATCACGTGGGCCCCACCCGGAAATCACGTGGGCCCCACCCGGAAATCACGTGGGCCCCACCCGGAAATCACGTGGGCCCCACCCGGAAATCACGTGGGCCCCACCCGGAAATCACGTGGGGCCCACCCGGAAATCACGTGGGCCCCCAGGGGAAATCACGTGGGCCCCACCCGGAAATCACGTGGGCCCCACCCGGAAATCACGTGGGCCCCACCCGGAAATCACGTGGGCCCCACCCGGAAATCACGTGGGCCCCACCCGGAAATCACGTGGGCCCCACCCGGAAATCACGTGGGCCCCACCCGGAAATCACGTGGGGCCCACCCGGAAATCACGTAGGCCCCACCCGGAAATCACGTGGGCCCCACGGGGAAATCACGTGGGCCCCACCCGGAAATCACGTGGGCCCCACCCGGAAATCACGTGGGCCCCACCCGGAAATCACGTGGGCCCCACCCGGAAATCACGTGGGCCCCACCCGGAAATCACGTGGGCCCCACCCGGAAATCACGTGGGCCCCACCCGGAAATCACGTGGGCCCCACCCGGAAATCACGTGGGCCCCACGGGGAAATCACGTGGGCCCCACCCGGAAATCACGTGGGCCCCACCCGGAAATCACGTGGGCCCCACCCGGAAATCACGTGGGCCCCACCCAGAAATCATGTGGGCCCCCAGGGGAAATCACGTGGGCCCCACCCGGAAATCACGTGGGCCCCACCCGGAAATCACGTGGGCCCCACCCGGAAATCACGTGGGCCCCACCCGGAAATCACGTGGGCCCCACCCGGAAATCACGTGGGCCCCACCCGGAAATCACGTGGGGCCCACCCGGAAATCACGTGGGCCCCCAGGGGAAATCACGTGGGCCCCACCCGGAAATCACGTGGGCCCCACCCGGAAATCACGTGGGCCCCACCCGGAAATCACGTGGGCCCCACCCGGAAATCACGTGGGCCCCACCCGGAAATCACGTGGGCCCCACCCGGAAATCACGTGGGCCCCACCCGGAAATCACGTGGGCCCCACCCGGAAATCACGTGGGCCCCACCTGGAAATCATGTGGGGCCCACCCGGAAATCACGTGGGCCCCCAGGGGAAATCACGTGGGCCCCACCCGGAAATCACGTGGGCCCCACCCGGAAATCACGTGGGCCCCACCCGGAAATCACGTGGGCCCCCAGGGGAAATCACGTGGGCCCCACCCGGAAATCACGTGGGCCCCACCCGGAAATCACGTGGGCCCCACCCGGAAATCACGTGGGCCCCACCCGGAAATCACGTGGGCCCCACCCGGAAATCACGTGGGCCCCACGGGGAAATCACGTGGGCCCCACCCGGAAATCACGTGTGCCTCACCCGGAAATCACGTGGGCCCCACCCGGAAATCACGTGGGCCCCACCCGGAAATCACGTGGGCCCCACCCGGAAATCACGTGGGCCCCACCCGGAAATCACGTGGGCCACACGGGGAAATCACGTGGGCCCCACCCGGAAATCACGTGGGCCCCACCCGGAAATCACGTGGGCCCCACCCGGAAATCACGTGGGCCCCACCCGGAAATCACGTGGGCCCCACCCGGAAATCTCGTGGGCCCCACCCGGAAATCACGTGGGCCCCACCCGGAAATCACGTGGGCCCCACGGGGAAATCACGTGGGCCCCACCCGGAAATCACGTGGGCCCCACCCGGAAATCACGTGGGCCCCACCCGGAAATCACGTGGGCCCCACCCGGAAATCACGTGGGCCCCACCCGGAAATCACTTGGGCCCCACCCGGAAATCACGTGGGCCCCACCCGGAAATCACGTGGGCCCCACCCGGAAATCACGTGAGCCCCACCCGGAAATCACGTGGGCCCCACCCGGAAATCACGTGGGCCCCACGGGGAAATCACGTGGGCCCCACCCGGAAATCACGTGGGCCCCACGGGGAAATCACGTGGGCCCCACCCGGAAATCACGTGTGCCCCACCCGGAAATCACGTGGGCCCCACCCGGAAATCACGTGGGCCCCACCCGGAAATCACGTGGGCCCCACCCGGAAATCACGTGTGCCCCACCCGGAAATCACGTGGGCCCCACCCGGAAATCACGTGGGCCCCACGGGGAAATCACGTGGGACCCACCCGGAAATCACGTGGGCCCCACCCGGAAATCACGTGGGCCCCATCCGGAAATCACGTGGGCCCCACCCGGAAATCACGTGGGCCCCACGGGGAAATCACGTGGGCCCCACCCGGAAATCACGTGGGCCCCACCCGGAAATCACGTGGGCCCCACCCGGAAATCACGTGGGCCCCACGGGGAAATCACGTGGGCCCCACCCGGAAATCACGTGGGCCCCACCCGGAAATCACGTGGGCCCCACCCGGAAATCACGTGGGCCCCACCCGGAAATCACGTGGGCCCCACCCGGAAATCACGTGGGCCCCACCCGGAAATCACGTGGGCCCCACGGGGAAATCACGTGGGCCCCACCCGGAAATCACGTGGGCCCCACCCGGAAATCACGTGGGCCCCACCCGGAAATCACGTGGGGCCCACCCGGAAATCACGTGGGCCCCACGGGGAAATCACGTGGGCCCCACCCGGAAATCACGTGGGGCCCACCCGGAAATCACGTGGGCCCCACCCGGAAATCACGTGGGCCCCACGGGGAAATCACGTGGGCCCCACCCGGAAATCACGTGTGCCTCACCCGGAAATCACGTGGGCCCCACCCGGAAATCACGTGGGCCCCACGGGGAAATCACGTGGGCCCCACCCGGAAATCACGTGGGCCCCACCCGGAAATCACGTGGGCCCCCAGGGGAAATCACGTGGGCCCCACCCGGAAATCACGTGGGCCCCACCCGGAAATCACGTGGGCCCCACACGGAAATCACGTGGGCCCCACCCGGAAATCACGTGGGCCCCACGGGGAAATCACGTGGGCCCCACCCGGAAATCACGTGGGCCCCACCCGGAAATCACGTGGGCCCCACACGGAAATCACGTGGGCCCCACCCGGAAATCACGTGGGCCCCACGGGGAAATCACGTGGGCCCCACCCGGAAATCACGTGGGCCCCACCCGGAAATCACGTGGGCCCCACCCGGAAATCACGTGGGCCCCACCCGGGAATCACGTGGGCCCCACCCGGAAATCACGTGGGCCCCACCCGGAAATCACGTGGGACCCACCCGGAAATCACGTGGGCCCCACCCGGAAATCACGTGGGCCCCACCCGGAAATCACGTGGGACCCACCCGGAAATCACGTGGGCCCCACCCGGAAATCACGTGGGCCCCACGGGGAAATCACGTGGGCCCCACCCGGAAAACACGTGTGCCCCACCCGGAAATCACGTGGGCCCCACCCGGAAATCACGTGGGCCCCACACGGAAATCACGTGGGCCCCACCCGGAAATCACGTGGGCCCCACGGGGAAATCACGTGGGCCCCACCCGGAAATCACGTGGGCCCCACCCGGAAATCACGTGGGCCCCACACGGAAATCACGTGGGCCCCACCCGGAAATCACGTGGGCCCCACGGGGAAATCACGTGGGCCCCACCCGGAAATCACGTGGGCCCCACCCGGAAATCACGTGGGCCCCACCCGGAAATCACGTGGGCCCCACCCGGGAATCACGTGGGCCCCACCCGGAAATCACGTGGGCCCCACCCGGAAATCACGTGGGACCCACCCGGAAATCACGTGGGCCCCACCCGGAAATCACGTGGGCCCCACCCGGAAATCACGTGGGACCCACCCGGAAATCACGTGGGCCCCACCCGGAAATCACGTGGGCCCCACCCGGAAATCACGTGGGCCCCACGGGGAAATCACGTGGGCCCCACCCGGAAAACACGTGTGCCCCACCCGGAAATCACGTGGGCCCCACCCGGAAATCACGTGGGCCCCACCCGGAAATCACGTGGGCCCCACCCGGAAATCACGTGGGCCCCACCCGGAAATCACGTGGGCCCCACCCGGAAATCACGTGGGACCCACCCGGAAATCACGTGGGCCCCACCCGGAAATCACGTGGGCCCCACCCGGAAATCACGTGGGCCCCACCCGGAAATCACGTGGGCCCCACCCGGAAATCACGTGGGCCCCACCCGGAAATCACGTGGGCCCCACCCGGAAATCACGTGGGGCCCACCCGGAAATCACGTGGGCCCCCAGGGGAAATCACGTGGGCCCCACCCGGAAATCACGTGGGCCCCACCCGGAAATCACGTGGGCCCCACCCGGAAATCACGTGGGCCCCACCCGGAAATCACGTGGGCCCCACCCGGAAATCACGTGGGCCCCACCCGGAAATCACGTGGGCCCCACCTGGAAATCACGTGGGGCCCACCCGGAAATCACGTGGGCCCCCAGGGGAAATCACGTGGGCCCCACCCGGAAATCACGTGGGCCCCACCCGGAAATCACGTGGGCCCCACCCGGAAATCACGTGGGCCCCCAGGGGAAATCACGTGGGCCCCACCCGGAAATCACGTGGGCCCCACCCGGAAATCACGTGGGCCCCACCCGGAAATCACGTGGGCCCCACGGGGAAATCACGTGGGCCCCCAGGGGAAATCACGTGGGCCCCACCCGGAAATCACGTGGGCCCCACCCGGAAATCACGTGGGCCCCACCCGGAAATCACTTGGGCCCCACCCGGAAATCACGTGTGCCCCACCCGGAAATCACGTGGGCCCCACCCGGAAATCACGAGGGCCCCCAGGGGAAATCACGTGGGCCCCACCCGGAAATCACGTGGGCCCCACCCGGAAATCACGTGGGCCCCACCCGGAAATCACGTGGGCCCCACGGGGAAATCACGTGGGCCCCACCTGGAAATCACGTGGGCCTCACCCGGAAATCACCTGGGCCCCACCCGGAAATCACGTGGGCCCCACCCGGAAATCACGTGGGCCCCACCCGGAAATCACGTGGGCCCCACCCGGAAATCACGTGGGCCCCACCCGGAAATCACGTGGGCCCCACCCGGAAATCACGTGGGCCCCACCCGGAAATCACGTGGGCCCCACCCGGAAATCACGTGGGCCCCATGGGGAAATCACGTGGGCCCCACCCGGAAATCACGTGGGCCCCACCCGGAAATCACGTGGGCCCCACCCGGAAATCACGTGGGCCCCACCCGGAAATCACGTGGGCCCCACCCGGAAATCACGTGGGCCCCACCCGGAAATCACGTGGGCCCCACCCGGAAATCACGTGGGCCCCACCCGGAAATCACGTGGGCCCCACCCGGAAATCACGTGGGCCCCACCCGGAAATCACGTGGGCCCCACCCGGAAATCACGTGGGCCCCACCCGGAAATCACGTGGGCCCCACCCGGAAATCACGTGGGCCCCACCCGGAAATCACGTGGGCCCCACCCGGAAATCACGTGGGCCCCACCCGGAAATCACGTGGGCCCCACCCGGAAATCACGTGGGCCCCACCCGGAAATCACATGGGGCCCACCCGGAAATCACGTGGGCCCCACCGGGAAGCCACGTGGGCCCCACGGGGAAATCACGTGGGCCCCCAGGGGAAATCACGTGGGCCCCACCCGGAAATCACGTGGGCCCCACCCGGAAATCACCTGGGCCCCACCCGGAAATCACGTGGGCCCCACGGGGAAATCACGTGGGCCCCACCCGGAAATCACGTGGGCCCCACCCGGAAATCACGTGGGCCCCACCCGGAAATCACGTGGGCCCCACCCGGAAATCACGTGGGCCCCACCCGGAAATCACGTGGGCCCCACGGGGAAATTACGTGGGCCCCACCCGGAAATCACGTGGGCCCCACCCGGAAATCACGTGGGCCCCACCCGGAAATCACGTGGGCCCCACCCGGAAATCACGTGGGCCCCCAGGGGAAATCACGTGGGCCCCACCCGGAAATCACGTGGGCCCCACCCGGAAATCACGTGGGCCCCACCCGGAAATCACGTGGGCCCCACCCGGAAATCACGTGGGCCCCACCCGGAAATCACGTGGGCCCCACCCGGAAATCACGTGGGCCCCACCCGGAAATCACGTGGGCCCCACCCGGAAATCACGTGGGCCCCACCCGGAAATCACGTGGGCCCCACCCGGAAATCACGTGTGCCCCACCCGGAAATCACGTGGGCCCCACCCGGAAATCACGTGGGCCCCACCCGGAAATCACGTGGGCCCCACCCGGAAATCACGTGGGCCCCACCCGGAAATCACGTGGGCCCCACCCGGAAATCACGTGGGCCCCACCCGGAAATCACGTGGGCCCCACCCGGAAATCACGTGGGCCCCCAGGGGAAATCACGTGGGCCCCACCCGGAAATCACGTGGGCCCCACCCGGAAATCACGTGGGCCCCACCCGGAAATCACGTGGGCCCCACCCGGAAATCACGTGGGACCCACCCGGAAATCACGTGGGCCCCACCCGGAAATCACGTGGGCCCCCAGGGGAAATCACGTGGGCCCCACCCGGAAATCACGTGGGCCCCACCCGGAAATCACGTGGGCCCCACCCGGAAATCACGTGGGCCCCACCCGGAAATCACGTGGGCCCCACCCGGAAATCACGTGGGCCCCACCCGGAAATCACGTGGGGCCCACCCGGAAATCACGTGGGCCCCCAGGGGAAATCACGTGGGCCCCACCCGGAAATCACGTGGGCCCCACCCGGAAATCACGTGGGCCCCACCCGGAAATCACGTGGGCCCAACCCGGAAATCACGTGGGCCCCACCCGGAAATCACGTGGGCCCCACCCGGAAATCACGTGGGCCCCCAGGGGAAATCACGTGGGCCCCACGGGGAAACCACGTGGGCCCCACCAGGAAATCACGTGGGCCCCACCCGGAAATCATGTGGGCCCCACCCGGAAATCACGTGGGCCCACCCGGAAATCACGTGGGCCCCCAGGGGAAATCACGTGGGCCCCACCCGGAAATCACGTGGGCCCCACCCGGAAATCACGTGGGCCCCACCCGGAAATCACGTGGGCCCCACCCGGAAATCACGTGGGCCCCAACCGGAAATCACGTGGGCCCCACCCGGAAATCACGTGGGGCCCACCCGGAAATCACGTAGGCCCCACCCGGAAATCACGTGGGCCCCACGGGGAAATCACGTGGGCCCCACCCGGAAATCACGTGGGCCCCACCCGGAAATCACGTGGGCCCCACCCGGAAATCACGTGGGCCCCACCCGGAAATCACGTGGGCCCCACCCGGAAATCACGTGGGCCCCACCCGGAAATCACGTGGGCCCAACCCGGAAATCACGTGGGCCCCACCCGGAAATCACGTGGGCCCCACGGGGAAATCACGTGGGCCCCACCCGGAAATCACGTGGGCCCCACCCGGAAATCACGTGGGCCCCACCCGGAAATCACGTGGGCCCCACCCGGAAATCACGTGGGGCCTACCCGGAAATCACGTGGGCCCCACGGGGAAATCACGTGGGCCCCACCCGGAAATCACGGGGGCCCCACCCGGAAATCACGTGGGCCCCACCCGGAAATCACGTGGGCCCCACGGGGAAATCACGTGGGCCCCACCCGGAAATCACGTGTGCCTCACCCGGAAATCACGTGGGCCCCACCCGGAAATCACGTGGGCCCCACCCGGAAATCACGTGGGCCCCACCCGGAAATCACGTGGGCCCCACCCGGAAATCACGTGGGCCCCCAGGGGAAATCACGTGGGCCCCACCCGGAAATCACGTGGGCCCCACCCGGAAATCACGTGGGCCCCACCCGGAAATCAGGTGGGCCCCACCCGGAAATCACGTGGGCCCCATCCGGAAATCACGTGGGCCCCACCCGGAAATCACGTGGGCCCCACCCGGAAATCACGTGGGCCCCACCCGGAAATCACGTGGGCCCCACCCGGAAATCACGTGGGCCCCACCCGGAAATCACGTGGGCCCCACCCGGAAATCACGTGGGCCCCACGGGGAAATCACGTGGGCCCAACCCGGAAATCACGTGTGCCCCACCCGGAAATCACGTGGGCCCCACCCGGAAATCACGTGGGCCCCACCCGGAAATCACGTGGGCCCCACCCGGAAATCACGTGGGCCCCACCCGGAAATCACGTGGGCCCCACCCGGAAATCACGTGGGCCCCACCCGGAAATCACGTGGGCCCCACCTGGAAATCACGTGGGGCCCACCCGGAAATCACGTGGGCCCCACGGGGAAATCACGTGGGCCCCACCCGGAAATCCCGTGGGCCCCACCCGGAAATCACGTGGGCCCCACCCGGAAATCACGTGGGCCCCACGGGGAAATCACGTGGGCCCCACCCGGAAATCACGTGTGACTCACCCGGAAATCACGTGGGCCCCACCCGGAAATCACGTGGGCCCCACCCGGAAATCACGTGGGCCCCACCCGGAAATCACGTGGGCCCCACCCGGAAATCACGTGGGCCACACGGGGAAATCACGTGGGCCCCACCCGGAAATCACGTGGGCCCCACCCGGAAATCACGTGGGCCCCACCCGGAAATCACGTGGGCCCCACCCGGAAATCACGTGGGCCCCCAGGGGAAATCACGTGGGCCCCACCCGGAAATCACGTGGGCCCCACGGGGAAATCACGTGGGCCCCACCCGGAAATCACGTGGGCCCCACCCGGAAATCACGTGGGCCCCACCCGGAAATCACGTGGGCCCCACCCGGAAATCACGTGGGCCCCACCCGGAAATCACGTGGGCCCCACCCGGAAATCACGTGGGCCCCACGGGGAAATCACGTGGGCCCCACCCGGAAATCACGTGGGCCCCACCCGGAAATCACGTGGGCCCCACCCGGAAATCACGTGGGCCCCACCCGGAAATCACGTGGGCCCCACCCGGAAATCACTTGGGCCCCACCCGGAAATCACGTGGGCCCCACCCGGAAATCACGTGGGCCCCACCCGGAAATCACGTGGGCCCCACCCGGAAATCACGTGGGCCCCACCCGGAAATCACGTGGGCCCCACGGGGAAATCACGTGGGCCCCACCCGGAAATCACGTGGGCCCCACGGGGAAATCACGTGGGCCCCACCCGGAAATCACGTGTGCCCCACCCGGAAATCACGTGGGCCCCACCCGGAAATCACGTGGGCCCCACCCGGAAATCACGTGGGCCCCACCCGGAAATCACGTGTGCCCCACCCGGAAATCACGTGGGCCCCACCCGGAAATCACGTGGGCCCCACGGGGAAATCACGTGGGACCCACCCGGAAATCACGTGGGCCCCACCCGGAAATCACGTGGGCCCCATCCGGAAATCACGTGGGCCCCACCCGGAAATCACGTGGGCCCCACGGGGAAATCACGTGGGCCCCACCCGGAAATCACGTGGGCCCCACCCGGAAATCACGTGGGCCCCACCCGGAAATCACGTGGGCCCCACGGGGAAATCACGTGGGCCCCACCCGGAAATCACGTGGGCCCCACCCGGAAATCACGTGGGCCCCACCCGGAAATCACGTGGGCCCCACCCGGAAATCACGTGGGCCCCACCCGGAAATCACGTGGGCCCCACCCGGAAATCACGTGGGCCCCACCCGGAAATCACGTGGGCCCCACCCGGAAATCACGTGGGCCCCACCCGGAAATCACGTGGGGCCCACCCGGAAATCACGTGGGCCCCACGGGGAAATCACGTGGGCCCCACCCGGAAATCACGTGGGCCCCACCCGGAAATCACGTGGGCCCCACCCGGAAATCACGTGGGCCCCACGGGGAAATCACGTGGGCCCCACCCGGAAATCACGTGTGCCTCACCCGGAAATCACGTGGGCCCCACCCGGAAATCACGTGGGCCCCACGGGGAAATCACGTGGGCCCCACCCGGAAATCACGTGGGCCCCACCCGGAAATCACGTGGGCCCCCAGGGGAAATCACGTGGGCCCCACCCGGAAATCACGTGGGCCCCACCCGGAAATCACGTGGGCCCCACACGGAAATCACGTGGGCCCCACCCGGAAATCACGTGGGCCCCACGGGGAAATCACGTGGGCCCCACCCGGAAATCACGTGGGCCCCACCCGGAAATCACGTGGGCCCCACACGGAAATCACGTGGGCCCCACCCGGAAATCACGTGGGCCCCACGGGGAAATCACGTGGGCCCCACCCGGAAATCACGTGGGCCCCACCCGGAAATCACGTGGGCCCCACCCGGGAATCACGTGGGCCCCACCCGGGAATCACGTGGGCCCCACCCGGAAATCACGTGGGCCCCACCCGGAAATCACGTGGGACCCACCCGGAAATCACGTGGGCCCCACCCGGAAATCACGTGGGCCCCACCCGGAAATCACGTGGGACCCACCCGGAAATCACGTGGGCCCCACCCGGAAATCACGTGGGCCCCACCCGGAAATCACGTGGGCCCCACGGGGAAATCACGTGGGCCCCACCCGGAAAACACGTGTGCCCCACCCGGAAATCACGTGGGCCCCACCCGGAAATCACGTGGGCCCCACACGGAAATCACGTGGGCCCCACCCGGAAATCACGTGGGCCCCACGGGGAAATCACGTGGGCCCCACCCGGAAATCACGTGGGCCCCACCCGGAAATCACGTGGGCCCCACACGGAAATCACGTGGGCCCCACCCGGAAATCACGTGGGCCCCACGGGGAAATCACGTGGGCCCCACCCGGAAATCACGTGGGCCCCACCCGGAAATCACGTGGGCCCCACCCGGAAATCACGTGGGCCCCACCCGGGAATCACGTGGGCCCCACCCGGAAATCACGTGGGCCCCACCCGGAAATCACGTGGGACCCACCCGGAAATCACGTGGGCCCCACCCGGAAATCACGTGGGCCCCACCCGGAAATCACGTGGGACCCACCCGGAAATCACGTGGGCCCCACCCGGAAATCACGTGGGCCCCACCCGGAAATCACGTGGGCCCCACGGGGAAATCACGTGGGCCCCACCCGGAAAACACGTGTGCCCCACCCGGAAATCACGTGGGCCCCACCCGGAAATCACGTGGGCCCCACCCGGAAATCACGTGGGCCCCACCCGGAAATCACGTGGGCCCCACCCGGAAATCACGTGGGCCCCACCCGGAAATCACGTGGGACCCACCCGGAAATCACGTGGGCCCCACCCGGAAATCACGTGGGCCCCACCCGGAAATCACGTGGGCCCCACCCGGAAATCACGTGGGCCCCACCCGGAAATCACGTGGGCCCCACCCGGAAATCACGTGGGCCCCACCCGGAAATCACGTGGGCCCCACCCGGAAATCACGTGGGGCCCACCCGGAAATCACGTGGGCCCCCAGGGGAAATCACGTGGGCCCCACCCGGAAATCACGTGGGCCCCACCCGGAAATCACGTGGGCCCCACCCGGAAATCACGTGGGCCCCACCCGGAAATCACGTGGGCCCCACCCGGAAATCACGTGGGCCCCACCCGGAAATCACGTGGGCCCCACCTGGAAATCACGTGGGGCCCACCCGGAAATCACGTGGGCCCCCAGGGGAAATCACGTGGGCCCCACCCGGAAATCACGTGGGCCCCACCCGGAAATCACGTGGGCCCCACCCGGAAATCACGTGGGCCCCCAGGGGAAATCACGTGGGCCCCACCCGGAAATCACGTGGGCCCCACCCGGAAATCACGTGGGCCCCACCCGGAAATCACGTGGGCCCCACGGGGAAATCACGTGGGCCCCCAGGGGAAATCACGTGGGCCCCACCCGGAAATCACGTGGGCCCCACCCGGAAATCACGTGGGCCCCACCCGGAAATCACTTGGGCCCCACCCGGAAATCACGTGGGCCCCACCCGGAAATCACGTGGGCCCCACCCGGAAATCACGAGGGCCCCCAGGGGAAATCACGTGGGCCCCACCCGGAAATCACGTGGGCCCCACCCGGAAATCACGTGGGCCCCACCCGGAAATCACGTGGGCCCCACGGGGAAATCACGTGGGCCCCACCTGGAAATCACGTGGGCCTCACCCGGAAATCACCTGGGCCCCACCCGGAAATCACGTGGGCCCCACCCGGAAATCACGTGGGCCCCACCCGGAAATCACGTGGGCCCCACCCGGAAATCACGTGGGCCCCACCCGGAAATCACGTGGGCCCCACCCGGAAATCACGTGGGCCCCACCCGGAAATCACGTGGGCCCCATGGGGAAATCACGTGGGCCCCACCCGGAAATCACGTGGGCCCCACCCGGAAATCACGTGGGCCCCACCCGGAAATCACGTGGGCCCCACCCGGAAATCACGTGGGCCCCACCCGGAAATCACGTGGGCCCCACCCGGAAATCACGTGGGCCCCACCCGGAAATCACGTGGGCCCCACCCGGAAATCACGTGGGCACCACCCGGAAATCACGTGGGCCCCATGGGGAAATCACGTGGGCCCCACCCGGAAATCACGTGGGCCCCACCCGGAAATCACGTGGGCCCCACCCGGAAATCACGTGGGCCCCACCCGGAAATCACGTGGGCCCCACCCGGAAATCACGTGGGCCCCACCCGGAAATCACGTGGGCCCCACCCGGAAATCACGTGGGCACCACCCGGAAATCACGTGGGCCCCACCCGGAAATCACGTGGGCCCCACCCGGAAATCACATGGGGCCCACCCGGAAATCACGTGGGCCCCACCGGGAAGCCACGTGGGCCCCACGGGGAAATCACGTGGGCCCCCAGGGGAAATCACGTGGGCCCCACCCGGAAATCACGTGGGCCCCACCCGGAAATCACCTGGGCCCCACCCGGAAATCACGTGGGCCCCACGGGGAAATCACGTGGGCCCCACCCGGAAATCACGTGGGCCCCACCCGGAAATCACGTGGGCCCCACCCGGAAATCACGTGGGCCCCACCCGGAAATCACGTGGGCCCCACCCGGAAATCACGTGGGCCCCACCCGGAAATCACGTGGGCCCCACGGGGAAATTACGTGGGCCCCACCCGGAAATCACGTGGGCCCCACCCGGAAATCACGTGGGCCCCACCCGGAAATCACGTGGGCCCCACCCGGAAATCACGTGGGCCCCACCCGGAAATCACGTGGGCCCCCAGGGGAAATCACGTGGGCCCCACCCGGAAATCACGTGGGCCCCACCCGGAAATCACGTGGGCCCCACCCGGAAATCACGTGGGCCCCACCCGGAAATCACGTGGGCCCCACCCGGAAATCACGTGGGCCCCACCCGGAAATCACGTGGGCCCCACCCGGAAATCACGTGGGCCCCACCCGGAAATCACGTGGGCCCCACCCGGAAATCACGTGGGCCCCACCCGGAAATCACGTGTGCCTCACCCGGAAATCACGTGGGCCCCACCCGGAAATCACGTGGGCCCCACCCGGAAATCACGTGGGCCCCACCCGGAAATCACGTGGGCCCCACCCGGAAATCACGTGGGCCCCACCCGGAAATCACGTGGGCCCCACCCGGAAATCACGTGGGCCCCCAGGGGAAATCACGTGGGCCCCACCCGGAATTCACGTGGGCCCCACCCGGAAATCACGTGGGCCCCACCCGGAAATCACGTGGGCCCCACCCGGAAATCACGTGGGACCCACCCGGAAATCACGTGGGCCCCACCCGGAAATCACGTGGGCCCCACCCGGAAATCACGTGGGCCCCACCCGGAAATCACGTGGGCCCCACCCGGAAATCACGTGGGCCCCCAGGGGAAATCACGTGGGCCCCACCCGGAAATCACGTGGGCCCCACCCGGAAATCACGTGGGCCCCACCCGGAAATCACGTGGGCCCCACCCGGAAATCACGTGGGCCCCACCCGGAAATCACGTGGGCCCCACCCGGAAATCACGTGGGCCCCACCCGGAAATCACGTGGGGCCCACCCGGAAATCACGTGGGCCCCCAGGGGAAATCACGTGGGCCCCACCCGGAAATCACGTGGGCCCCACCCGGAAATCACGTGGGCCCCACCCGGAAATCACGTGGGCCCAACCCGGAAATCACGTGGGCCCCACCCGGAAATCACGTGGGCCCCACCCGGAAATCACGTGGGCCCCCAGGGGAAATCACGTGGGCCCCACGGGGAAATCACGTGGGCCCCACCAGGAAATCACGTGGGCCCCACCCGGAAATCATGTGGGCCCCACCCGGAAATCACGTGGGCCCACCCGGAAATCACGTGGGCCCCCAGGGGAAATCACGTGGGCCCCACCCGGAAATCACGTGGGCCCCACCCGGAAATCACGTGGGCCCCACCCGGAAATCACGTGGGCCCCACCCGGAAATCACGTGGGCCCCAACCGGAAATCACGTGGGCCCCACCCGGAAATCACGTGGGGCCCACCCGGAAATCACGTAGGCCCCACCCGGAAATCACGTGGGCCCCACGGGGAAATCACGTGGGCCCCACCAGGAAATCACGTGGGCCCCACCCGGAAATCACGTGGGCCCCACCCGGAAATCACGTGGGCCCCACCCGGAAATCACGTGGGCCCCACCCGGAAATCACGTGGGCCCCACCCGGAAATCACGTGGGCCCAACCCGGAAATCACGTGGGCCCCACCCGGAAATCACGTGGGCCCCACGGGGAAATCACGTGGGCCCCACCCGGAAATCACGTGGGCCCCACCCGGAAATCACGTGGGCCCCACCCGGAAATCACGTGGGCCCCACCCGGAAATCACGTGGGGCCTACCCGGAAATCACGTGGGCCCCACGGGGAAATCACGTGGGCCCCACCCGGAAATCACGGGGGCCCCACCCGGAAATCACGTGGGCCCCACCCGGAAATCACGTGGGCCCCACGGGGAAATCACGTGGGCCCCACCCGGAAATCACGTGTGCCTCACCCGGAAATCACGTGGGCCCCACCCGGAAATCACGTGGGCCCCACCCGGAAATCACGTGGGCCCCACCCGGAAATCACGTGGGCCCCACCCGGAAATCACGTGGGCCCCCAGGGGAAATCACGTGGGCCCCACCCGGAAATCACGTGGGCCCCACCCGGAAATCACGTGGGCCCCACCCGGAATTCAGGTGGGCCCCACCCGGAAATCACGTGGGCCCCATCCGGAAATCACGTGGGCCCCACCCGGAAATCACGTGGGCCCCACCCGGAAATCACGTGGGCCCCACCCGGAAATCACGTGGGCCCCACCCGGAAATCACGTGGGCCCCACCCGGAAATCACGTGGGCCCCACCCGGAAATCACGTGGGCCCCACGGGGAAATCACGTGGGCCCAACCCGGAAATCACGTGTGCCCCACCCGGAAATCACGTGGGCCCCACCCGGAAATCACGTGGGCCCCACCCGGAAATCACGTGGGCCCCACCCGGAAATCACGTGGGCCCCACCCGGAAATCACGTGGGCCCCACCCGGAAATCACGTGGGCCCCACCCGGAAATCACGTGGGCCCCACCCGGAAATCACGTGGGCCCCACGGGGAAATCACGTGGGCCCCACCCGGAAATCAGGTGGGCCCCACCCGGAAATCACGTGGGCCCCACGGGGAAATCACGTGGGCCCCCAGGGGAAATCACGTGGGCCCCACCCGGAAATCACGTGGGCCCCACCCGGAAATCACGTGGGCCCCACCCGGAAATCACGTGGGCCCCACCCGGAAATCACGTGGGCCCCACCCGGAAATCACGTGGGCCCCACCCGGAAATCACGTGGGCCCCCAGGGGAAATCACGTGGGCCCCACCCGGAAATCACGTGGGCCCCACCCGGAAATCACGTGGGCCCCACCCGGAAATCACGTGGGCCCCACCCGGAAATCACGTGGGCCCCACCCGGAAATCACGTGGGCCCCACCCGGAAATCACGTGGGCCCCACCCGGAAATCACGTGGGCCCCACGGGGAAATCACGTGGGCCCCACCTGGAAATCACGTGGGCCCCACCCGGAAATCACGTGGGCCCCACTCGGAAATCACGTGGGGCCCACCCGGAAATCACGTGGGCCCCACGGGGAAATCACGTGGGCCCCACCCGGAAATCACGTGGGCCCCACCCGGAAATCACGTGGGCCCCACCCGGAAATCACGTGGGCCCCACGGGGAAATCACGTGGGCCCCACCCGGAAATCACGTGTGACTCACCCGGAAATCACGTGGGCCCCACCCGGAAGTCACGTGGGCCCCACCCGGGAAATCACGTGGGCCCCACCCGGAAATCACGTGGGCCCCACCCGGAAATCACGTGGGCCACACGGGGAAATCACGTGGGCCCCACCCGGAAATCACGTGTGACTCACCCGGAAATCACGTGGGCCCCACACGGAATTCACGTGGGCCCCACCCGGGAAATCACGTGGGCCCCACGGGGAAATCACGTGGGCCCCACCCGGAAATCACGTGTCCCCCACCCGGAAATCACGTGGGCCCCACCCGGAAATCACGTGGGCCCCACCCGGAAATCACGTGGGCCCCACCCGGAAATCACGTGGGCCCCACCCGGAAATCACGTGGGCCCCACGGGGAAATCACGTAGGCCCCACCCGGAAATCACGTGGGCCCCACCCGGAAATCACGTGGGCCCCACCCGGAAATCACGTGGGCCCCACCCGGAAATCACGTGGGCCCCACCCGGAAATCACGTGGGCCCCACGGGGAAATCATGTGGGCCCCACCCGGAAATCACGTGTGCCTCACCCGGAAATCACGTGGGCCCCACCCGGAAATCACGTGGGCCCCACCCGGAAATCACGTGGGCCCCACCCGGAAATCACGTGGGCCCCCCCCGGAAATCACGTGGGCCCCCAGGGGAAATCACGTGGGCCCCACCCGGAAATCACGTGGGCCCCACCCGGAAATCACGTGGGCCCCACCCGGAAATCACGTGGGCCCCACGGGGAAATCACGTGGGCCCCACTCGGAAATCACGTGTGCCCCACCCGGAAATCACGTGGGCCCCACCCGGAAATCACGTGGGCCCCACCCGGAAATCACGTGGGCCCCACCCGGAAATCACGTGGGCCCCACCCGGAAATCACGTGGGCCCCACCCGGAAATCACGTGGGCCCCACCCGGAAATCACGTGGGCCCCACGGGTAAATCACGTGGGCCCCACCCGGAAATCAGGTTGGCCCCACCCGGAAATCACGTGGGCCCCACGGGGAAATCACGTGGGCCCCCAGGGGAAATCACGTGGGCCCCACCCGGAAATCACGTGGGCCCCACCCGGAAATCACGTGGGCCCCACCCGGAAATCACGTGGGCCCCACCCGGAAATCACGTGGGCCCCACCCGGAAATCACGTGGGCCCCACCCGGAAATCACGTGGGCCCCACCCGGAAATCACGTGGGCCCCCAGGGGAAATCACGTGGGCCCCACCCGGAAATCACGTGGGCCCCACCCGGAAATCACGTGGGCCCCACCCGGAAATCACGTGGGCCCCACCCGGAAATCACGTGGGCCCCACCCGGAAATCACTTGGGCCCCACCCGGAAATCACGTGGGCCCCACCCGGAATTCACGTGGGCCCCACGGGGAAATCACGTGGGCCCCACCTGGAAATCACGTGGGCCCCACCCGGAAATCACGTGGGCCCCACTCGGAAATCACGTGGGGCCCACCCGGAAATCACGTGGGCCCCACGGGGAAATCACGTGGGCCCCACCCGGAAATCACGTGGGCCCCACCCGGAAATCACGTGGGCCCCACCCGGAAATCACGTGGGCCCCACGGGGAAATAACGTGGGCCCCACCCGGAAATCACGTGTGACTCACCCGGAAATCACGTGGGCCCCACCCGGAAGTCACGTGGGCCCCACCCGGGAAATCACGTGGGCCCCACCGGGAATGCACGGGGGCCCCACCCGGAAATCACGTGGGCCACACGGGGAAATCACGTGGGCCCCACCCGGAAATCACGTGGGCCCCACCCGGAAATCACGTGGGCCCCACCCGGAAATCACGTGGGCCCCACCCGGAAATCACGTGGGCCCCACCCGGAAATCACGTGGGCCCCACCCGGAAATCACGTGGGCCCCACCCGGAAATCACGTGTGCCTCACCCGGAAATCACGTGGGCCCCACCCGGAAATCACGTGGGCCCCACCCGGAAATCACGTGGGCCCCACCCGGAAATCACGTGGGCCCCACCCGGAAATCACGTGGGCCACACGGGGAAATCACGTGGGCCCCATCCGGAAATCACGTGGGCCCCACCCGGAAATCACGTGGGCCCCACCCGGAAATCACGTGGGCCCCACCCGGAAATCACGTGGGCCCCACCCGGAAATCACGTGGGCCCCCAGGGGAAATCACGTGGGCCCCACCCGGAAATCACGTGGGCCCCACTCGGAAATCACGTGGGGCCCACCCGGAAATCACGTGGGCCCCACGGGGAAATCACGTGGGCCCCACCCGGAAATCACGTGGGCCCCACCCGGAAATCACGTGGGCCCCACCCGGAAATCACGTGGGCCCCACGGGGAAATCACGTGGGCCCCACCCGGAAATCACGTGTGACTCACCCGGAAATCACGAGGGCCCCACCCGGAAGTCACGTGGGCCCCACCCGGGAAATCACGTGGGCCCCACCCGGAAATCACGTGGGCCCCACCCGGAAATCACGTGGGCCACACGGGGAAATCACGTGGGCCCCACCCGGAAATCACGTGGGCCCCACCCGGAAATCACGTGGGCCCCACCCGGAAATCACGTGGGCCCCACCCGGAAATCACGTGGGCCCCACCCGGAAATCACGTGGGCCCCACCCGGAAATCACGTGGGCCCCAACCGGAAATCACGTGTGCCTCACCCGGAAATCACGTGGGCCCCACCCGGAAATCACGTGGGCCCCACCCGGAAATCACGTGGGCCCCACCCGGAAATCACGTGGGCCCCACCCGGAAATCAGGTGGGCCCCACCTGGAAATCACGTGGGCCCCACCCGGAAATCACGTGGGCCCCACCCGGAAATCACGTGGGCCCCACCCGGAAATCATGTGGGCCCCACCCGGAAATCACGTGGGCCCCCAGGGGAAATCCCGTGGGCCCCCAGGGGAAATCACGTGGGCCCCACCCGGAAATCACGTGGGCCACACCCGGAAATCACGTGGGCCCCCAGGGGAAATCACGTGGGCCCCACCCGGAAATCACGTGGGCCCCACCCGGAAATCACGTGGGCCCCACCCGGAAATCACGTGGGCCCCACCCGGAAATCACGTGGGCCCCACCCGGAAATCACGTGGGCCCCACCCGGAAATCACGTGGGCCCCCAGGGGAAATCACGTGGGCCCCACCCGGAAATCACGTGGGCCTCACCCGGAAATCACGTGGGCCCCACCCGGAAATCACGTGGGCCCCACCCGGAAATCACGTGGGCCCCACCCGGAAATCACGTGGGCCCCCCCCGGAAATCACGTGGGCCCCCAGGGGAAATCACGTGGGCCCCACCCGGAAATCACGTGGGCCCCACCCGGAAATCACGTGGGCCCCACCCGGAAATCAGGTGGGCCCCACCCGGAAATCACGTGGGCCCCATCCGGAAATCACGTGGGCCCCACCCGGAAATCACGTGGGCCCCAACCGGAAATCACGTGGGCCCCACCCGGAAATCACGTGGGCCCCACCCGGAAATCACGTGGGCCCCACCCGGAAATCACGTGGGCCCCACCCGGAAATCACGTGGGCCCCACGGGGAAATCACGTGGGCCCCACTCGGAAATCACGTGTGCCGCACCCGGAAATCACGTGGGCCCCACCCGGAAATCACGTGGGCCCCACCCGGAAATCACGTGGGCCCCACCCGGAAATCACGTGGGCCCCACCCGGAAATCACGTGGGCCCCACCCGGAAATCACGTGGGCCCCACCCGGAAATCACGTGGGCCCCACGGGGAAATCACGTGGGCCCCACCCGGAAATCAGGTGGGCCCCACCCGGAAATCACGTGGGCCCCACGGGGAAATCACGTGGGCCCCACTCGGAAATCACGTGTGCCGCACCCGGAAATCACGTGGGCCCCACCCGGAAATCACGTGGGCCCCACCCGGAAATCACGTGGGCCCCACCCGGAAATCACGTGGGCCCCACCCGGAAATCACGTGGGCCCCACTCGGAAATCACGTGGGCCCCACCCGGAAATCACGTGGGCCCCACGGGGAAATCACGTGGGCCCCACCCGGAAATCACGTGGGCCCCACCCGGAAATCACGTGGGCCACACGGGGAAATCACGTGGGCCCCATCCGGAAATCACGTGGGCCCCACCCGGAAATCACGTGGGCCCCACCCGGAAATCACGTGGGCCCCACCCGGAAATCACGTGGGCCCCACCCGGAAATCACGTGGGCCCCCAGGGGAAATCACGTGGGCCCCACCCGGAAATCACGTGGGCCCCACTCGGAAATCACGTGGGGCCCACCCGGAAATCACGTGGGCCCCACGGGGAAATCACGTGGGCCCCACCCGGAAATCACGTGGGCCCCACCCGGAAATCACGTGGGCCCCACCCGGAAATCACGTGGGCCCCACGGGGAAATCACGTGGGCCCCACCCGGAAATCACGTGTGACTCACCCGGAAATCACGAGGGCCCCACCCGGAAGTCACGTGGGCCCCACCCGGGAAATCACGTGGGCCCCACCCGGAAATCACGTGGGCCCCACCCGGAAATCACGTGGGCCACACGGGGAAATCACGTGGGCCCCACCCGGAAATCACGTGGGCCCCACCCGGAAATCACGTGGGCCCCACCCGGAAATCACGTGGGCCCCACTCGGAAATCACGTGGGCCCCACCCGGAAATCACGTGGGCCCCACCCGGAAATCACGTGGGCCCCAACCGGAAATCACGTGTGCCTCACCCGGAAATCACGTGGGCCCCACCCGGAAATCACGTGGGCCCCACCCGGAAATCACGTGGGCCCCACCCGGAAATCACGTGGGCCCCACCCGGAAATCAGGTGGGCCCCACCCGGAAATCACGTGGGCCCCACCCGGAAATCACGTGGGCCCCACCCGGAAATCACGTGGGCCCCACCCGGAAATCATGTGGGCCCCACCCGGAAATCACGTGGGCCCCCAGGGGAAATCCCGTGGGCCCCCAGGGGAAATCACGTGGGCCCCACCCGGAAATCACGTGGGCCACACCCGGAAATCACGTGGGCCCCCAGGGGAAATCACGTGGGCCCCACCCGGAAATCACGTGGGCCCCACCCGGAAATCACGTGGGCCCCACCCGGAAATCACGTGGGCCCCACCCGGAAATCACGTGGGCCCCACCCGGAAATCACGTGGGCCCCACCCGGAAATCACGTGGGCCCCACCCGGAAATCACGTGGGCCCCACCCGGAAATCACGTGGGCCCCACCCGGAAATCACGTGGGCCCCCAGGGGAAATCACGTGGGCCCCACCCGGAAATCACGTGGGCCTCACCCGGAAATCACGTGGGCCCCACCCGGAAATCACGTGAGCCCCACCCGGAAATCACGTGGGCCCCACCCGGAAATCACGTGGGCCCCCCCCGGAAATCACGTGGGCCCCCAGGGGAAATCACGTGGGCCCCACCCGGAAATCACGTGGGCCCCACCCGGAAATCACGTGGGCCCCACCCGGAAATCAGGTGGGCCCCACCCGGAAATCACGTGGGCCCCACCCGGAAATCACGTGGGCCCCACCCGGAAATCACGTGGGCCCCACCCGGAAATCACGTGGGCCCCACCCGGAAATCACGTGGGCCCCACCCGGAAATCACGTGGGCCCCACCCGGAAATCACGTGGGCCCCACCCGGAAATCACGTGGGCCCCACGGGGAAATCACGTGGGCCCCACTCGGAAATCACGTGTGCCGCACCCGGAAATCACGTGGGCCCCACCCGGAAATCACGTGGGCCCCACCCGGAAATCACGTGGGCCCCACCCGGAAATCACGTGGGCCCCACCCGGAAATCACGTGGGCCCCACCCGGAAATCACGTGGGCCCCACCCGGAAATCACGTGGGCCCCACCCGGAAATCACGTGGGCCCCACCCGGAAATCAGGTGGGCCCCACCCGGAAATCACGTGGGCCCCACGGGGAAATCACGTGGGCCCCCAGGGGAAATCACGTGGGCCCCACCCGGAAATCACGTGGGCCCCACCCGGAAATCACGTGGGCCCCACCCGGAAATCACGTGGGCCCCACCCGGAAATCACGTGGGCCCCACCCTGAAATCACGTGGGCCCCACCCGGAAATCACGTGGGCCCCACCCGGAAATCACGTGGGCCCCCAGGGGAAATCACGTGGGCCCCACCCGGAAATCACGTGGGCCCCACCCGGAAATCACGTGGGCCCCACCCGGAAATCACGTGGGCCCCACCCGGAAATCACGTGGGCCCCACCCGGAAATCACTTGGGCCCCACCCGGAAATCACGTGGGCCCCACCCGGAATTCACGTGGGCCCCACGGGGAAATCACGTGGGCCCCACCTGGAAATCACGTGGGCCCCACCCGGAAATCACGTGGGCCCCACTCGGAAATCACGTGGGGCCCACCCGGAAATCACGTGGGCCCCACGGGGAAATCACGTGGGCCCCACCCGGAAATCACGTGGGCCCCACCCGGAAATCACGTGGGCCCCACCCGGAAATCACGTGGGCCCCACGGGGAAATCACGTGGGCCCCACCCGGAAATCACGTGTGACTCACCCGGAAATCACGTGGGCCCCACCCGGAAGTCACGTGGGCCCCACCCGGGAAATCACGTGGGCCCCACCCGGAAATCACGTGGGCCCCACCCGGAAATCACGTGGGCCACACGGGGAAATCACGTGGGCCCCACCCGGAAATCACGTGGGCCCCACCCGGAAATCACGTGGGCCCCACCCGGAAATCACGTGGGCCCCACTCGGAAATCACGTGGGCCCCACCCGGAAATCACGTGGGCCCCACCCGGAAATCACGTGGGCCCCACCCGGAAATCACGTGTGCCTCACCCGGAAATCACGTGGGCCCCACCCGGAAATCACGTGGGCCCCACCCGGAAATCACGTGGGCCCCACCCGGAAATCACGTGGGCCCCACCCGGAAATCACGTGGGCCACACGGGGAAATCACGTGGGCCCCATCCGGAAATCACGTGGGCCCCACCCGGAAATCACGTGGGCCCCACCCGGAAATCACGTGGGCCCCACCCGGAAATCACGTGGGCCCCACCCGGAAATCACGTGGGCCCCACCCGGAAATCACGTGGGCCCCCAGGGGAAATCACGTGGGCCCCACCCGGAAATCACGTGGGCCCCATTCGGAAATCACGTGGGGCCCACCCGGAAATCACGTGGGCCCCACGGGGAAATCACGTGGGCCCCACCCGGAAATCACGTGGGCCCCACCCGGCACTCACGTGGGCCCCACCCGGAAATCACGTGGGCCCCACGGGGAAATCACGTGGGCCCCACCCGGAAATCACGTGTGACCCACCCGGAAATCACGTGGGCCCCACCCGGAAGTCACGTGGGCCCCACCCGGGAAATCACGTGGGCCCCACCCGGAACTCACGTGGGCCCCACCCGGAAATCACGTGGGCCACACGGGGAAATCACGTGGGCCCCACCCGGAAATCACGTGGGCCCCACCCGGAAATCACGTGGGCCCCACCCGGAAATCACGTGGGCCCCACTCGGAAATCACGTGGGCCCCACCCGGAAATCACGTGGGCCCCACCCGGAAATCACGTGGGCCCCACCCGGAAATCACGTGTGCCTCACCCGGAAATCACGTGGGCCCCACCCGGAAATCACGTGGGCCCCACCCGGAAATCACGTGGGCCCCACCCGGAAATCATGTGGGCCCCACCCGGAAATCACGTGGGCCACACGGGGAAATCACGTGGGCCCCATCCGGAAATCACGTGGGCCCCACCCGGAAATCACGTGGGCCCCACCCGGAAATCACGTGGGCCCCACCCGGAAATCACGTGGGCCCCACCCGGAAATCACGTGGGCCCCACCCGGAAATCACGTGGGCCCCCAGGGGAAATCACGTGGGCCCCACCCGGAAATCACGTGGGCCCCACCCGGAAATCACGTGGGCCCCACCAGGAAATCACGTGGGCCCCACCCGGAAATCAGGTGGGCCCCACCCGGAAATCACGTGGGCCCCACCCGGAAATCACGTGGGCCCCACCCGGAAATCACGTGGGCCCCACCCGGAAATCACGTGGGCCCCACGGGGAAATCACGTGGGCCCCACCCGGAAATCACGTGTGCCCCACCCGGAAATCACGTGGGCCCCACCCGGAAATCACGTGGGCCCCACCCGGAAATCACGTGGGCCCCACCCGGAAATCACGTGGGCCCCTCCCGGAAATCACGTGGGCCCCACCCGGAAATCACGTGGGCCCCACCCGGAAATCACGTGGGCCCCACCCGGAAATCACGTGGGCCCCACCCGGAAATCACGTGGGCCCCACCCGGAAATCACGTGGGCCCCACGGGGAAATCACGTGGGCCCCACCCGGAAATCAGGTGGGCCCCACCCGGAAATCACGTGGGCCCCACCGGGAAATCACGTGGGCCCCCAGGGGAAATCACGTGGGCCCCACCCGGAAATCACGTGGGCCCCACCCGGAAATCACGTGGGCCCCACCCGGAAATCACGTGGGCCCCACCCGGAAATCACGTGGGCCCCACCCGGAAATCACGTGGGCCCCACCCGGAAATCACGTGGGCCCCACGGGGAAATCACGTGGGCCCCACCCGGAAATCACGTGGGCCCCACCCGGAAATCACGTGGGCCCCACCCGGAAATCACGTGGGCCCCACCCGGAAATCACGTGGGCCCCACCCGGAAATCACGTGGGCCCCACGGGGAAATCACCTGGGCCCCACCCGGAAATCACGTGGGCCCCACCCGGAAATCACGTGGGCCCCACCCGGAAATCACGTGGGCCCCACCCGGAAATCACGTGGGCCCCACCCGGAAATCACGTGGGCCCCACCCGGAAATCACGTGGGCCCCACCCGGAAATCACGTGGGCCCCACCCGGAAATCACGTGGGCCCCACCCGGAAATCACGTGGGCCCCACCCGGAAATCACGTGGGCCCCACCCGGAAATCACGTGGGCCCCACCCGGAAATCACGTGGGCCCCACCCGGAAATCACGTGGGCCCCACCCGGAAATCACGTGGGCCCCACCCGGAAATCACGTGGGCACCACCCGGAAATCACGTGGGCCCCACCCGGAAATCACGTGGGCCCCACCCGGAAATCACGTGGGCCCCACCCGGAAATCACGTGGGCCCCACGGGGAAATCACGTGGGCCCCACCCGGAAATCACGTGGGCCCCACCCGGAAATCACATGGGGCCCACCCGGAAATCACGTGGGCCCCACCGGGAAACCACGTGGGCCCCACGGGGAAATCACGTGGGCCCCCAGGGGAAGTCACGTGGGCCCCACCCGGAAATCACGTGGGCCCCAACCGGAAATCACGTGGGCCCCACCCGGAAATCACGTGGGCCCCACGGGGAAATCACGTGGGCCCCACCCGGAAATCACGTGGGCCCCACCCGGAAATCACGTGGGCCCCATCCGGAAATCACGTGGGCCCCACCCGGAAATCACGTGGGCCCCACCCGGAAATCACGTGGGCCCCACCCGGAAATCACGTGGGCCCCACCCGGAAATCACGTGGGCCCCACCCGGAAATCACGTGGGCCCCATCCTGAAATCACGTGGGCCCCACCCGGAAATCACGTGGGCCCCACCCGGAAATCACGTGGGCCCCACCCGGAAATCACGTGGGCCCCACCCGGAAATCACGTGGGCCCCACCCGGAAATCACGTGGGCCCCACCCGGAAATCACGTAGGCCCCACCCGGAAATCACGTGGGGCCCACCCGGAAATCCGGTGGGCCCCACGGGGAAATCACGTGGGCCCCACCCGGAAATCACGTGGGCCCCACCCGGAAATCACGTGGGCCCCACCCGGAAATCACGTGGGCCCCACCCGGAAATCACGTGGGCCCCACCCGGAAATCACGTGGGCCCCACCCGGAAATCACGTGGGCCCCCAGGGGAAATCACGTGGGCCCCACCCGGAAATCACGTGGGCCCCACCCGGAAATCACGTGGGCCCCACCCGGAAATCACGTGGGCCCCACCCGGAAATCACGTGGGCCCCACCCGGAAATCACGTGGGCCCCACCCGGAAATCACGTGGGCCCCACCCGGAAATCACGTGGGCCCCACGGGGAAATCAGGTGGGCCCCACCCGGAAATCACGTGGGCCCCAGCCGGAAATCACGTGGGCCCCACCCGGAAATCACGTGGGCCCCAGCCGGAAATCACGTGGGCCCCACCCGGAAATCACGTGGGCCCCACGGGGAAATCAGGTGGGCCCCACCCGGAAATCACGTGGGCCCCACGGGGAAATCACGTGGGCCCCACCCGGAAATCACGTGGGCCCCAGCCGGAAATCACGTGGGCCCCACCCGGAAATCACGTGGGCCCCACGGGGAAATCAGGTGGGCCCCACCCGGAAATCACGTGGGCCCCACCCAGAAATCACGTGGGCCCCACCCGGAAATCACGTGGGGCCCACCCGGAAATCACGTGGGCCCCACGGGGAAATCACGTGGGCCCCACCCGGAAATCACGTGGGCCCCACCCGGAAATCACGTGGGCCCCACCCGGAAATCACGTGGGCCCCACCCGGAAATCACGTGGGCCCCACGGGGAAATCACGTGGGCCCCACCCGGAAATCACGTGTGACTCACCCGGAAATCACGTGGGCCCCACCCGGAAATCACGTGGGCCCCACCCGGAAATCACGTGGGCCACACGGGGAAATCACGTGGGCCCCACCCGGAAATCACGTGGGCCCCACCCGGAAATCACGTGGGCCCCACCCGGAAATCACGAGGGCCCCACCCGGAAATCACGTGGGCCCCACCCGGAAATCACGTGGGCCCCCAGGGGAAATCACGTGGGCCCCACCCGGAAATCACGTGGGCCCCACCCGGAAATCACGTGGGCCCCACCCGGAAATCACGTGGGCCCCACCCGGAAATCACGTGGGCCCCACCCGGAAATCACGTGGGCCCCACCCGGAAATCACGTGGGCCCCACCCGGAAATCACGTGGGCCCCACCCGGAAATCACGTAGGCCCCACCCGGAAATCACGTGGGGCCCACCCGGAAATCCGGTGGGCCCCACGGGGAAATCACGTGGGCCCCACCCGGAAATCACGTGGGCCCCACCCGGAAATCACGTGGGCCCCACCCGGAAATCACGTGGGCCCCACCCGGAAATCACGTGGGCCCCACCCGGAAATCACGTGGGCCCCACCCGGAAATCACGTGGGCCCCCAGGGGAAATCACGTGGGCCCCACCCGGAAATCACGTGGGCCCCACCCGGAAATCACGTGGGCCCCACCCGGAAATCACGTGGGCCCCACGGGGAAATCACGTGGGCCCCACCCGGAAATCACGTGGGCCCCACCCGGAAATCACGTGGGCCCCACCCGGAAATCACGTGGGCCCCACGGGGAAATCAGGTGGGCCCCACCCGGAAATCACGTGGGCCCCAGCCGGAAATCACGTGGGCCCCACCCGGAAATCACGTGGGCCCCAGCCGGAAATCACGTGGGCCCCACCCGGAAATCACGTGGGCCCCACGGGGAAATCAGGTGGGCCCCACCCGGAAATCACGTGGGCCCCACGGGGAAATCACGTGGGCCCCACCCGGAAATCACGTGGGCCCCAGCCGGAAATCACGTGGGCCCCACCCGGAAATCACGTGGGCCCCACGGGGAAATCAGGTGGGCCCCACCCGGAAATCACGTGGGCCCCACCCAGAAATCACGTGGGCCCCACCCGGAAATCACGTGGGGCCCACCCGGAAATCACGTGGGCCCCACGGGGAAATCACGTGGGCCCCACCCGGAAATCACGTGGGCCCCACCCGGAAATCACGTGGGCCCCACCCGGAAATCACGTGGGCCCCACCCGGAAATCACGTGGGCCCCACGGGGAAATCACGTGGGCCCCACCCGGAAATCACGTGTGACTCACCCGGAAATCACGTGGGCCCCACCCGGAAATCACGTGGGCCCCACCCGGAAATCACGTGGGCCACACGGGGAAATCACGTGGGCCCCACCCGGAAATCACGTGGGCCCCACCCGGAAATCACGTGGGCCCCACCCGGAAATCACGAGGGCCCCACCCGGAAATCACGTGGGCCCCACCCGGAAATCACGTGGGCCCCCAGGGGAAATCACGTGGGCCCCACCCGGAAATCACGTGGGCCCCACCCGGAAATCACGTGGGCCCCACCCGGAAATCACGTGGGCCCCACCCGGAAATCACGTGGGCCCCACCCGGAAATCACGTGGGCCCCACCCGGAAATCACGTGGGCCCCACCCGGAAATCTCGTGGGCCCCACCCGGAAATCACGTGGGCCCCACCCGGAAATCACGTGGGCCCCACGGGGAAATCACGTGGGCCCCACCCGGAAATCACGTGGGCCCCACCCGGAAATCACGTGGGCCCCACCCGGAAAACACGTGGGCCCCACCCGGAAATCACGTGGGCCCCACCCGGAAATCACGTGGGCCCCCAGGGGAAATCACGTGGGCCCCACCCGGAAATCACGTGGGCCCCACCCGGAAATCACGTGGGCCCCACCCGGAAATCACGTGGGCCCCACGGGGAAATCACGTGGGCCCCACCCGGAAATCACGTGGGCCCCACCCGGAAATCACGTGGGCCCCACCCGGAAATCACGTGGGGCCCACCCGGAAATCACGTGGGCCCCACGGGGAAATCACGTGGGCCCCACCCGGAAATCATGTGGGCCCCACCCGGAAATCACGTGGGCCCCACGGGGAAATCACGTGGGCCCCACCCGGAAATCACGTGTGCCTCACCCGGAAATCACGTGGGCCCCACCCGGAAATCACGTGGGCCCCACCCGGAAATCACGTGGGCCCCACTCGGAAATCACGTGGGCCCCACCCGGAAATCACGTGGGCCACACGGGGAAATCACGTGGGCCCCACCCGGAAATCACGTGGGCCCCACCCGGAAATCACGTGGGCCCCACCCCTAAATCACGTGGGCCCCACCCGGAAATCACGTGGGCCCCACCCGGAAATCACGTGGGCCCCCAGGGGAAATCACGTGGGCCCCACCCGGAAATCACGTGGGCCCCACCCGGAAATCACGTGGGCCCCACCCGGAAATCACGTGGGCCCCACACGGAAATCTCGTGGGCCCCACCCGGAAATCACGTGGGCCCCACCCGGAAATCACGTGGGCCCCACCCGGAAATCACGTGGGCCCCACCCGGAAATCACGTGGGCCCCACCCGGAAATCACGTGGGCCCCACCCGGAAATCACGTGGGCCCCACCCGGAAATCACGTGGGCCCCACCCGGAAATCACGTGGGCCCCACCCGGAAATCACGTGGGCCCCACCCGGAAATCACGTGGTCCCCACCCGGAAATCACGTGGGCCCCACCCGGAAATCACGTGGGCCCCACGGGGAAATCACGTGGGCCCCACCCGGAAAACACGTGTGCCCCACCCGGAAATCACGTGGGCCCCACCCGGAAATCACGTGGGCCCCACCCGGAAATCACGTGGGCCCCACCCGGAAATCACGTGGGCCCCACCCGGAAATCACGTGGGCCCCACCCGGAAATCACGTGGGCCCCACCCGGAAATCACGTGGGCCCCACCCGGAAATCACGTGGGCCCCACCCGGAAATCACGTGGTCCCCACCCGGAAATCACGTGGGCCCCACCCGGAAATCACGTGGGCCCCACGGGGAAATCACGTGGGCCCCACCCGGAAAACACGTGTGCCCCACCCGGAAATCACGTGGGCCCCACCCGGAAATCACGTGGGCCCCACCCGGAAATCACGTGGGCCCCACCCGGAAATCACGTGGGCCCCACCCGGAAATCACGTGGGGCCCACCCGGAAATCACGTGGGCCCCCAGGGGAAATCACGTGGGCCCCACCCGGAAATCACGTGGGCCCCACCCGGAAATCACGTGGGCCCCACCCGGAAATCACGTGGGCCCCACCCGGAAATAACGTGGGCCCCACCCGGAAATCACGTGGGCCCCACCCGGAAATCACATGGGCCCCACCCGGAAATCACGTGGGGCCCACCCGGAAATCACGTGGGCCTCCAGGGGAAATCACGTGGGCCCCACCCGGAAATCACGTGGGCCCCACCCGGAAATCACGTGGGCCCCACCCGGAAATCACGTGGGCCCCACCCGGAAATCACGTGGGCCCCACCCGGAAATCACGTGGGCCCCACCTGGAAATCACGTGGGGCCCACCCGGAAATCACGTGGGCCCCCAGGGGAAATCACGTGGGCCCCACCCGGAAATCACGTGGGCCCCACCCGGAAATCACGTGGGCCCCACCCGGAAATCACGTGGGCCCCACCCGGAAATCACGTGGGCCCCACCCGGAAATCACGTGGGCCCCACCCGGAAATCACGTGGGCCCCACCCGGAAATCACGTGGGGCCCACCCGGAAATCACGTGGGCCCCACCCGGAAATCACGTGGGCCCCACGGGGAAATCACGTGGGCCCCACCCGGAAATCACGTGGGCCCCACCCGGAAATCACGTGGGCCCCACCCGGAAATCACGTGGGCCCCACCCAGAAATCACGTGGGCCCCACCCGGAAATCACGTGGGCCCCACCCGGAAATCACGTGGGCCCCACCCGGAAATCACGTGGGCCCCACCCGGAAATCACGTGGGCCCCACGGGGAAATCACGTGGGCCCCACCCGGAAATCACGTGGGCCCCACCCGGAAATCACGTGGGCCCCACCCGGAAATCACGTGGGCCCCACCCAGAAATCACGTGGGCCCCCAGGGGAAATCACGTGGGCCCCACCCGGAAATCACGTGGGCCCCACCCGGAAATCACGTGGGCCCCACCCGGAAATCACGTGGGCCCCACCCGGAAATCACGTGGGCCCCACCCGGAAATCACGTGGGGCCCACCCGGAAATCACGTGGGCCCCCAGGGGAAATCACGTGGGCCCCACGGGGAAATCACGTGGGCCCCACCCGGAAATCACGTGGGCCCCACCCGGAAATCACGTGGGCCCCACCCGGAAATCACGTGGGCCCCACGGGGAAATCAGGTGGGCCCCACCCGGAAATCACGTGGGCCCCAGCCGGAAATCACGTGGGCCCCACCCGGAAATCACGTGGGCCCCAGCCGGAAATCACGTGGGCCCCACCCGGAAATCACGTGGGCCCCACGGGGAAATCAGGTGGGCCCCACCCGGAAATCACGTGGGCCCCACGGGGAAATCACGTGGGCCCCACCCGGAAATCACGTGGGCCCCAGCCGGAAATCACGTGGGCCCCACCCGGAAATCACGTGGGCCCCACGGGGAAATCAGGTGGGCCCCACCCGGAAATCACGTGGGCCCCACCCAGAAATCACGTGGGCCCCACCCGGAAATCACGTGGGGCCCACCCGGAAATCACGTGGGCCCCACGGGGAAATCACGTGGGCCCCACCCGGAAATCACGTGGGCCCCACCCGGAAATCACGTGGGCCCCACCCGGAAATCACGTGGGCCCCACCCGGAAATCACGTGGGCCCCACGGGGAAATCACGTGGGCCCCACCCGGAAATCACGTGTGACTCACCCGGAAATCACGTGGGCCCCACCCGGAAATCAAGTGGGCCCCACCCGGAAATCACGTGGGCCACACGGGGAAATCACGTGGGCCCCACCCGGAAATCACGTGGGCCCCACCCGGAAATCACGTGGGCCCCACCCGGAAATCACGAGGGCCCCACCCGGAAATCACGTGGGCCCCACCCGGAAATCACGTGGGCCCCCAGGGGAAATCACGTGGGCCCCACCCGGAAATCACGTGGGCCCCACCCGGAAATCACGTGGGCCCCACCCGGAAATCACGTGGGCCCCACCCGGAAATCACGTGGGCCCCACCCGGAAATCACGTGGGCCCCACCCGGAAATCACGTGGGCCCCACCCGGAAATCTCGTGGGCCCCACCCGGAAATCACGTGGGCCCCACCCGGAAATCACGTGGGCCCCACGGGGAAATCACGTGGGCCCCACCCGGAAATCACGTGGGCCCCACCCGGAAATCACGTGGGCCCCACCCGGAAAACACGTGGGCCCCACCCGGAAATCACGTGGGCCCCACCCGGAAATCACGTGGGCCCCCAGGGGAAATCACGTGGGCCCCACCCGGAAATCACGTGGGCCCCACCCGGAAATCACGTGGGCCCCACCCGGAAATCACGTGGGCCCCACGGGGAAATCACGTGGGCCCCACCCGGAAATCACGTGGGCCCCACCCGGAAATCACGTGGGCCCCACCCGGAAATCACGTGGGGCCCACCCGGAAATCACGTGGGCCCCACGGGGAAATCACGTGGGCCCCACCCGGAAATCATGTGGGCCCCACCCGGAAATCACGTGGGCCCCACGGGGAAATCACGTGGGCCCCACCCGGAAATCACGTGTGCCTCACCCGGAAATCACGTGGGCCCCACCCGGAAATCACGTGGGCCCCACCCGGAAATCACGTGGGCCCCACTCGGAAATCACGTGGGCCCCACCCGGAAATCACGTGGGCCACACGGGGAAATCACGTGGGCCCCACCCGGAAATCACGTGGGCCCCACCCGGAAATCACGTGGGCCCCACCCCTAAATCACGTGGGCCCCACCCGGAAATCACGTGGGCCCCACCCGGAAATCACGTGGGCCCCCAGGGGAAATCACGTGGGCCCCACCCGGAAATCACGTGGGCCCCACCCGGAAATCACGTGGGCCCCACCCGGAAATCACGTGGGCCCCACACGGAAATCACGTGGGCCCCACCCGGAAATCACGTGGGCCCCACCCGGAAATCACGTGGGCCCCACCCGGAAATCACGTGGGCCCCACCCGGAAATCACGTGGGCCCCACCCGGAAATCACGTGGGCCCCACCCGGAAATCACGTGGGCCCCACCCGGAAATCACGTGGGCCCCACCCGGAAATCACGTGGGCCCCACCCGGAAATCACGTGGGCCCCACCCGGAAATCACGTGGTCCCCACCCGGAAATCACGTGGGCCCCACCCGGAAATCACGTGGGCCCCACGGGGAAATCACGTGGGCCCCACCCGGAAAACACGTGTGCCCCACCCGGAAATCACGTGGGCCCCACCCGGAAATCACGTGGGCCCCACCCGGAAATCACGTGGGCCCCACCCGGAAATCACGTGGGCCCCACCCGGAAATCACGTGGGCCCCACCCGGAAATCACGTGGGCCCCACCCGGAAATCACGTGGGCCCCACCCGGAAATCACGTGGGCCCCACCCGGAAATCACGTGGTCCCCACCCGGAAATCACGTGGGCCCCACCCGGAAATCACGTGGGCCCCACGGGGAAATCACGTGGGCCCCACCCGGAAAACACGTGTGCCCCACCCGGAAATCACGTGGGCCCCACCCGGAAATCACGTGGGCCCCACCCGGAAATCACGTGGGCCCCACCCGGAAATCACGTGGGCCCCACCCGGAAATCACGTGGGGCCCACCCGGAAATCACGTGGGCCCCCAGGGGAAATCACGTGGGCCCCACCCGGAAATCACGTGGGCCCCACCCGGAAATCACGTGGGCCCCACCCGGAAATCACGTGGGCCCCACCCGGAAATCACGTGGGCCCCACCCGGAAATCACGTGGGCCCCACCCGGAAATCACATGGGCCCCACCCGGAAATCACGTGGGGCCCACCCGGAAATCACGTGGGCCTCCAGGGGAAATCACGTGGGCCCCACCCGGAAATCACGTGGGCCCCACCCGGAAATCACGTGGGCCCCACCCGGAAATCACGTGGGCCCCACCCGGAAATCACGTGGGCCCCACCCGGAAATCACGTGGGCCCCACCTGGAAATCACGTGGGGCCCACCCGGAAATCACGTGGGCCCCCAGGGGAAATCACGTGGGCCCCACCCGGAAATCACGTGGGCCCCACCCGGAAATCACGTGGGCCCCACCCGGAAATCACGTGGGCCCCACCCGGAAATCACGTGGGCCCCACCCGGAAATCACGTGGGCCCCACCCGGAAATCACGTGGGCCCCACCCGGAAATCACGTGGGGCCCACCCGGAAATCACGTGGGCCCCACCCGGAAATCACGTGGGCCCCACGGGGAAATCACGTGGGCCCCACCCGGAAATCACGTGGGCCCCACCCGGAAATCACGTGGGCCCCACCCAGAAATCACGTGGGCCCCACCCGGAAATCACGTGGGCCCCACCCGGAAATCACGTGGGCCCCACCCGGAAATCACGTGGGCCCCACCCGGAAATCACGTGGGCCCCACGGGGAAATCACGTGGGCCCCACCCGGAAATCACGTGGGCCCCACCCGGAAATCACGTGGGCCCCACCCGGAAATCACGTGGGCCCCACCCAGAAATCACGTGGGCCCCCAGGGGAAATCACGTGGGCCCCACCCGGAAATCACGTGGGCCCCACCCGGAAATCACGTGGGCCCCACCCGGAAATCACGTGGGCCCCACCCGGAAATCACGTGGGCCCCACCCGGAAATCACGTGGGCCCCACCCGGAAATCACGTGGGGCCCACCCGGAAATCACGTGGGCCCCCAGGGGAAATCACGTGGGCCCCACCCGGAAATCACGTGGGCCCCACCCGGAAATCACGTGGGCCCCACCCGGAAATCACGTGGGCCCCACCCGGAAATCACGTGGGCCCCACCCGGAAATCACGTGGGCCCCACCCGGAAATCACGTGGGCCCCACCCGGAAATCACGTGGGCCCCACCCGGAAATCATGTGGGGCCCACCCGGAAATCACGTGGGCCCCCAGGGGAAATCACGTGGGCCCCACCCGGAAATCACGTGGGCCCCACCCGGAAATCACGTGGGCCCCACCCGGAAATCACGTGGGCCCCCAGGGGAAATCACGTGGGCCCCACCCGGAAATCACGTGGGCCCCACCCGGAAATCACGTGGGCCCCCCCCGGAAATCACGTGGGCCCCCAGGGGAAATCACGTGGGCCCCACCCGGAAATCACGTGGGCCCCACCCGGAAATCACGTGGGCCCCACCGGAAATCAGGTGGGCCCCACCCGGAAATCACGTGGGCCCCATCCGGAAATCACGTGGGCCCCACCCGGAAATCACGTGGGCCCCACCCGGAAATCACGTGGGCCCCACCCGGAAATCACGTGGGCCCCACCCGGAAATCACGTGGGCCCCACCCGGAAATCACGTGGGCCCCACCCGGAAATCACGTGGGCCCCACGGGGAAATCACGTGGGCCCCACTCGGAAATCACGTGTGCCCCACCCGGAAATCACGTGGGCCCCACCCGGAAATCACGTGGGCCCCACCCGGAAATCACGTGGGCCCCACCCGGAAATCACGTGGGCCCCACCCGGAAATCACGTGGGCCCCACCCGGAAATCACGTGGGCCCCACCCGGAAATCACGTGGGCCCCACGGGTAAATCACGTGGGCCCCACCCGGAAATCAGGTGGGCCCCACCCGGAAATCACGTGGGCCCCACGGGGAAATCACGTGGGCCCCCAGGGGAAATCACGTGGGCCCCACCCGGAAATCACGTGGGCCCCACCCGGAAATCACGTGGGCCCCACCCGGAAATCACGTGGGCCCCACCCGGAAATCACGTGGGCCCCACCCGGAAATCACGTGGGCCCCACCCGGAAATCACGTGGGCCCCACCCGGAAATCACGTGGGCCCCCAGGGGAAATCACGTGGGCCCCACCCGGAAATCACGTGGGCCCCACCCGGAAATCACGTGGGCCCCACCCGGAAATCACGTGGGCCCCACCCGGAAATCACGTGGGCCCCACCCGGAAATCACTTGGGCCCCACCCGGAAATCACGTGGGCCCCACCCGGAATTCACGTGGGCCCCACGGGGAAATCACGTGGGCCCCACCTGGAAATCACGTGGGCCCCACCCGGAAATCACGTGGGCCCCACTCGGAAATCACGTGGGGCCCACCCGGAAATCACGTGGGCCCCACGGGGAAATCACGTGGGCCCCACCCGGAAATCACGTGGGCCCCACCCGGAAATCACGTGGGCCCCACCCGGAAATCACGTGGGCCCCACGGGGAAATAACGTGGGCCCCACCCGGAAATCACGTGTGACTCACCCGGAAATCACGTGGGCCCCACCCGGAAGTCACGTGGGCCCCACCCGGGAAATCACGTGGGCCCCACCCGGAAATCACGTGGGCCCCACCCGGAAATCACGTGGGCCACACGGGGAAATCACGTGGGCCCCACCCGGAAATCACGTGGGCCCCACCCGGAAATCACGTGGGCCCCACCCGGAAATCACGTGGGCCCCACTCGGAAATCACGTGGGCCCCACCCGGAAATCACGTGGGCCCCACCCGGAAATCACGTGGGCCCCACCCGGAAATCACGTGTGCCTCACCCGGAAATCACGTGGGCCCCACCCGGAAATCACGTGGGCCCCACCCGGAAATCACGTGGGCCCCACCCGGAAATCACGTGGGCCCCACCCGGAAATCACGTGGGCCACACGGGGAAATCACGTGGGCCCCATCCGGAAATCACGTGGGCCCCACCCGGAAATCACGTGGGCCCCACCCGGAAATCACGTGGGCCCCACCCGGAAATCACGTGGGCCCCACCCGGAAATCACGTGGGCCCCCAGGGGAAATCACGTGGGCCCCACCCGGAAATCACGTGGGCCCAACTCGGAAATCACGTGGGGCCCACCCGGAAATCACGTGGGCCCCACGGGGAAATCACGTGGGCCCCACCCGGAAATCACGTGGGCCCCACCCGGAAATCACGTGGGCCCCACCCGGAAATCACGTGGGCCCCAGGGGGAAATCACGTGGGCCCCACCCGGAAATCACGTGTGACTCACCCGGAAATCACGAGGGCCCCACCCGGAAGTCACGTGGGCCCCACCCGGGAAATCACGTGGGCCCCACCCGGCAATCACGTGGGCCCCACCCGGAAATCACGTGGGCCACCCGGGGAAATCACGTGGGCCCCACCCGGAAATCACGTGGGCCCCACCCGGAAATCACGTGGGCCCCACCCGGAAATCACGTGGGCCCCACTCGGAAATCACGTGGGCCCCACCCGGAAATCACGTGGGCCCCACCCGGAAATCACGTGGGCCCCAACCGGAAATCACGTGTGCCTCACCCGGAAATCACGTGGGCCCCACCCGGAAATCACGTGGGCCCCACCCGGAAATCACGTGGGCCCCACCCGGAAATCACGTGGGCCCCACCCGGAAATCAGGTGGGCCCCACCCGGAAATCACGTGGGCCCCACCCGGAAATCACGTGGGCCCCACCCGGAAATCACGTGGGCCCCACCCGGAAATCATGTGGGCCCCACCCGGAAATCACGTGGGCCCCCAGGGGAAATCCCGTGGGCCCCCAGGGGAAATCACGTGGGCCCCACCCGGAAATCACGTGGGCCACACCCGGAAATCACGTGGGCCCCCAGGGGAAATCACGTGGGCCCCACCCGGAAATCACGTGGGCCCCACCCGGAAATCACGTGGGCCCCACCCGGAAATCACGTGGGCCCCACCCGGAAATCACGTGGGCCCCACCCGGAAATCACGTGGGCTCCACCCGGAAATCACGTGGGCCCCACCCGGAAATCACGTGGGCCCCACCCGGAAATCACGTGGGCCCCACCCGGAAATCACGTGGGCCCCACCCGGAAATCACGTGGGCCCCCAGGGGAAATCACGTGGGCCCCACCCGGAAATCACGTGGGCCTCACCCGGAAATCACGTGGGCCCCACCCGGAAATCACGTGGGCCCCACCCGGAAATCACGTGGGCCCCACCCGGAAATCACGTGGGCCCCCCCCGGAAATCACGTGGGCCCCCAGGGGAAATCACGTGGGCCCCACCCGGAAATCACGTGGGCCCCACCCGGAAATCACGTGGGCCCCACCCGGAAATCAGGTGGGCCCCACCCGGAAATCACGTGGGCCCCATCCGGAAATCACGTGGGCCCCACCCGGAAATCACGTGGGCCCCACCCGGAAATCACGTGGGCCCCACCCGGAAATCACGTGGGCCCCACCCGGAAATCACGTGGGCCCCACCCGGAAATCACGTGGGCCCCACCCGGAAATCACGTGGGCCCCACGGGGAAATCACGTGGGCCCCACTCGGAAATCACGTGGGCCCCACCCGGAAATCACGTGGGCCCCACCCGGAAATCACGTGGGCCCCACCCGGAAATCACGTGGGCCCCACCCGGAAATCACGTGGGCCCCACCCGGAAATCACGTGGGCCCCACCCGGAAATCACGTGGGCCCCACCCGGAAATCACGTGGGCCCCACGGGGAAATCACGTGGGCCCCACCCGGAAATCAGGTGGGCCCCACCCGGAAATCACGTGGGCCCCACGGGGAAATCACGTGGGCCCCCAGGGGAAATCACGTGGGCCCCACCCGGAAATCACGTGGGCCCCACCCGGAAATCACGTGGGCCCCACCCGGAAATCACGTGGGCCCCACCCGGAAATCACGTGGGCCCCACCCTGAAATCACGTGGGCCCCACCCGGAAATCACGTGGGCCCCACCCGGAAATCACGTGGGCCCCCAGGGGAAATCACGTGGGCCCCACCCGGAAATCACGTGGGCCCCACCCGGAAATCACGTGGGCCCCACCCGGAAATCACGTGGGCCCCACCCGGAAATCACGTGGGCCCCACCCGGAAATCACTTGGGCCCCACCCGGAAATCACGTGGGCCCCACCCGGAATTCACGTGGGCCCCACGGGGAAATCACGTGGGCCCCACCTGGAAATCACGTGGGCCCCACCCGGAAATCACGTGGGCCCCACTCGGAAATCACGTGGGGCCCACCCGGAAATCACGTGGGCCCCACGGGGAAATCACGTGGGCCCCACCCGGAAATCACGTGGGCCCCACCCGGAAATCACGTGGGCCCCACCCGGAAATCACGTGGGCCCCACGGGGAAATCACGTGGGCCCCACCCGGAAATCACGTGTGACTCACCCGGAAATCACGTGGGCCCCACCCGGAAGTCACGTGGGCCCCACCCGGGAAATCACGTGGGCCCCACCCGGAAATCACGTGGGCCCCACCGGGAACTCACGTGGGCCACACGGGGAAATCACGTGGGCCCCACCCGGAAATCACGTGGGCCCCACCCGGAAATCACGTGGGCCCCACCCGGAAATCACGTGGGCCCCACTCGGAAATCACGTGGGCCCCACCCGGAAATCACGTGGGCCCCACCCGGAAATCACGTGGGCCCCACCCGGAAATCACGTGTGCCTCACCCGGAAATCACGTGGGCCCCACCCGGAAATCACGTGGGCCCCACCCGGAAATCACGTGGGCCCCACCCGGAAATCACGTGGGCCCCACCCGGAAATCACGTGGGCCACACGGGGAAATCACGTGGGCCCCATCCGGAAATCACGTGGGCCCCACCCGGAAATCACGTGGGCCCCACCCGGAAATCACGTGGGCCCCACCCGGAAATCACGTGGGCCCCACCCGGAAATCACGTGGGCCCCACCCGGAAATCACGTGGGCCCCCAGGGGAAATCACGTGGGCCCCACCCGGAAATCACGTGGGCCCCACTCGGAAATCACGTGGGGCCCACCCGGAAATCACGTGGGCCCCACGGGGAAATCACGTGGGCCCCACCCGGAAATCACGTGGGCCCCACCCGGAAATCACGTGGGCCCCACCCGGAAATCACGTGGGCCCCACGGGGAAATCACGTGGGCCCCACCCGGAAATCACGTGTGACTCACCCGGAAATCACGTGGGCCCCACCCGGAAGTCACGTGGGCCCCACCCGGGAAATCACGTGGGCCCCACCCGGAAATCACGTGGGCCCCACCCGGAAATCACGTGGGCCACACGGGGAAATCACGTGGGCCCCACCCGGAAATCACGTGGGCCCCACCCGGAAATCACGTGGGCCCCACCCGGAAATCACGTGGGCCCCACTCGGAAATCACGTGGGCCCCACCCGGAAATCACGTGGGCCCCAGCCGGAAATCACGTGGGCCCCACCCGGAAATCACGTGGGCCCCACGGGGAAATCAGGTGGGCCCCACCCGGAAATCACGTGGGCCCCACCCAGAAATCACGTGGGCCCCACCCGGAAATCACGTGGGGCCCACCCGGAAATCACGTGGGCCCCACGGGGAAATCACGTGGGCCCCACCCGGAAATCACGTGGGCCCCACCCGGAAATCACGTGGGCCCCACCCGGAAATCACGTGGGCCCCACCCGGAAATCACGTGGGCCCCACGGGGAAATCACGTGGGCCCCACCCGGAAATCACGTGTGACTCACCCGGAAATCACGTGGGCCCCACCCGGAAATCACGTGGGCCCCACCCGGAAATCACGTGGGCCACACGGGGAAATCACGTGGGCCCCACCCGGAAATCACGTGGGCCCCACCCGGAAATCACGTGGGCCCCACCCGGAAATCACGAGGGCCCCACCCGGAAATCACGTGGGCCCCACCCGGAAATCACGTGGGCCCCCAGGGGAAATCACGTGGGCCCCACCCGGAAATCACGTGGGCCCCACCCGGAAATCACGTGGGCCCCACCCGGAAATCACGTGGGCCCCACCCGGAAATCACGTGGGCCCCACCCGGAAATCACGTGGGCCCCACCCGGAAATCACGTGGGCCCCACCCGGAAATCACGTGGGCCCCACCCGGAAATCTCGTGGGCCCCAACCGGAAATCACGTGGGCCCCACCCGGAAATCACGTGGGCCCCACGGGGAAATCACGTGGGCCCCACCCGGAAATCACGTGGGCCCCACCCGGAAATCACGTGGGCCCCACCCGGAAAACACGTGGGCCCCACCCGGAAATCACGTGGGCCCCACCCGGAAATCACGTGGGCCCCCAGGGGAAATCACGTGGGCCCCACCCGGAAATCACGTGGGCCCCACCCGGAAATCACGTGGGCCCCACCCGGAAATCACGTGGGCCCCACGGGGAAATCACGTGGGCCCCACCCGGAAATCACGTGGGCCCCACCCGGAAATCACGTGGGCCCCACCCGGAAATCACGTGGGGCCCACCCGGAAATCACGTGGGCCCCACGGGGAAATCACGTGGGCCCCACCCGGAAATCATGTGGGCCCCACCCGGAAATCACGTGGGCCCCACGGGGAAATCACGTGGGCCCCACCCGGAAATCACGTGTGCCTCACCCGGAAATCACGTGGGCCCCACCCGGAAATCACGTGGGCCCCACCCGGAAATCACGTGGGCCCCACTCGGAAATCACGTGGGCCCCACCCGGAAATCACGTGGGCCACACGGGGAAATCACGTGGGCCCCACCCGGAAATCACGTGGGCCCCACCCGGAAATCACGTGGGCCCCACCCCTAAATCACGTGGGCCCCACCCGGAAATCACGTGGGCCCCACCCGGAAATCACGTGGGCCCCCAGGGGAAATCACGTGGGCCCCACCCGGAAATCACGTGGGCCCCACCCGGAAATCACGTGGGCCCCACCCGGAAATCACGTGGGCCCCACACGGAAATCACGTGGGCCCCACCCGGAAATCACGTGGGCCCCACCCGGAAATCACGTGGGCCCCACCCGGAAATCACGTGGGCCCCACCCGGAAATCACGTGGGCCCCACCCGGAAATCACGTGGGCCCCACCCGGAAATCACGTGGGCCCCACCCGGAAATCACGTGGGCCCCACCCGGAAATCACGTGGGCCCCACCCGGAAATCACGTGGGCCCCACCCGGAAATCACGTGGTCCCCACCCGGAAATCACGTGGTCCCCACCCGGAAATCACGTGGGCCCCACGGGGAAATCACGTGGGCCCCACCCGGAAAACACGTGTGCCCCACCCGGAAATCACGTGGGCCCCACCCGGAAATCACGTGGGCCCCACCCGGAAATCACGTGGGCCCCACCCGGAAATCACGTGGGCCCCACCCGGAAATCACGTGGGCCCCACCCGGAAATCACGTGGGCCCCACCCGGAAATCACGTGGGCCCCACCCGGAAATCACGTGGGCCCCACCCGGAAATCACGTGGTCCCCACCCGGAAATCACGTGGGCCCCACCCGGAAATCACGTGGGCCCCACGGGGAAATCACATGGGCCCCACCCGGAAAACACGTGTGCCCCACCCGGAAATCACGTGGGCCCCACCCGGAAATCACGTGGGCCCCACCCGGAAATCACGTGGGCCCCACCCGGAAATCACGTGGGCCCCACCCGGAAATCACGTGGGCCCCACCCGGAAATCACGTGGGCCCCACCCGGAAATCACATGGGCCCCACCCGGAAATCACGTGGGGCCCACCCGGAAATCACGTGGGCCTCCAGGGGAAATCACGTGGGCCCCACCCGGAAATCACGTGGGCCCCACCCGGAAATCACGTGGGCCCCACCCGGAAATCACGTGGGCCCCACCCGGAAATCACGTGGGCCCCACCCGGAAATCACGTGGGCCCCACCTGGAAATCACGTGGGGCCCACCCGGAAATCACGTGGGCCCCCAGGGGAAATCACGTGGGCCCCACCCGGAAATCACGTGGGCCCCACCCGGAAATCACGTGGGCCCCACCCGGAAATCACGTGGGCCCCACCCGGAAATCACGTGGGCCCCACCCGGAAATCACGTGGGCCCCACCCGGAAATCACGTGGGCCCCACCCGGAAATCACGTGGGGCCCACCCGGAAATCACGTGGGCCCCACCCGGAAATCACGTGGGCCCCACGGGGAAATCACGTGGGCCCCACCCGGAAATCACGTGGGCCCCACCCGGAAATCACGTGGGCCCCACCCGGAAATCACGTGGGCCCCACCCAGAAATCACGTGGGCCCCACCCGGAAATCACGTGGGCCCCACCCGGAAATCACGTGGGCCCCACCCGGAAATCACGTGGGCCCCACCCGGAAATCACGTGGGCCCCACGGGGAAATCACGTGGGCCCCACCCGGAAATCACGTGGGCCCCACCCGGAAATCACGTGGGCCCCACCCGGAAATCACGTGGGCCCCACCCAGAAATCACGTGGGCCCCCAGGGGAAATCACGTGGGCCCCACCCGGAAATCACGTGGGCCCCACCCGGAAATCACGTGGGCCCCACCCGGAAATCACGTGGGCCCCACCCGGAAATCACGTGGGCCCCACCCGGAAATCACGTGGGGCCCACCCGGAAATCACGTGGGCCCCCAGGGGAAATCACGTGGGCCCCACCCGGAAATCACGTGGGCCCCACCCGGAAATCACGTGGGCCCCACCCGGAAATCACGTGGGCCCCACCCGGAAATCACGTGGGCCCCACCCGGAAATCACGTGGGCCCCACCCGGAAATCACGTGGGCCCCACCCGGAAATCACGTGGGCCCCACCCGGAAATCATGTGGGGCCCACCCGGAAATCACGTGGGCCCCCAGGGGAAATCACGTGGGCCCCACCCGGAAATCACGTGGGCCCCACCCGGAAATCACGTGGGCCCCCCCCGGAAATCACGTGGGCCCCCAGGGGAAATCACGTGGGCCCCACCCGGAAATCACGTGGGCCCCACCCGGAAATCACGTGGGCCCCCCCCGGAAATCACGTGGGCCCCCAGGGGAAATCACGTGGGCCCCACCCGGAAATCACGTGGGCCCCACGGGGAAATCACGTGGGCCCCACTCGGAAATCACGTGTGCCCCACCCGGAAATCACGTGGGCCCCACCCGGAAATCACGTGGGCCCCACCCGGAAATCACGTGGGCCCCACCCGGAAATCACGTGGGCCCCACCCGGAAATCACGTGGGCCCCACCCGGAAATCACGTGGGCCCCACCCGGAAATCACGTGGGCCCCACGGGTAAATCACGTGGGCCCCACCCGGAAATCAGGTGGGCCCCACCCGGAAATCACGTGGGCCCCACGGGGAAATCACGTGGGCCCCCAGGGGAAATCACGTGGGCCCCACCCGGAAATCACGTGGGCCCCACCCGGAAATCACGTGGGCCCCACCCGGAAATCACGTGGGCCCCACCCGGAAATCACGTGGGCCCCACCCGGAAATCACGTGGGCCCCACCCGGAAATCACGTGGGCCCCACCCGGAAATCACGTGGGCCCCCAGGGGAAATCACGTGGGCCCCACCCGGAAATCACGTGGGCCCCACCCGGAAATCACGTGGGCCCCACCCGGAAATCACGTGGGCCCCACCCGGAAATCACGTGGGCCCCACCCGGAAATCACTTGGGCCCCACCCGGAAATCACGTGGGCCCCACCCGGAATTCACGTGGGCCCCACGGGGAAATCACGTGGGCCCCACCTGGAAATCACGTGGGCCCCACCCGGAAATCACGTGGGCCCCACTCGGAAATCACGTGGGGCCCACCCGGAAATCACGTGGGCCCCACGGGGAAATCACGTGGGCCCCCCCCGGAAATCACGTGGGCCCCACCCGGAAATCACGTGGGCCCCACCCGGAAATCACGTGGGCCCCACGGGGAAATAACGTGGGCCCCACCCGGAAATCACGTGTGACTCACCCGGAAATCACGTGGGCCCCACCCGGAAGTCACGTGGGCCCCCCCCGGGAAATCACGTGGGCCCCACCCGGACATCACGTGGGCCCCACCCGGAAATCACGTGGGCCACACGGGGAAATCACGTGGGCCCCACCCGGAAATCACGTGGGCCCCACCCGGAAATCACGTGGGCCCCACCCGGAAATCACGTGGGCCCCACTCGGAAATCACGTGGGCCCCACCCGGAAATCACGTGGGCCCCACCCGGAAATCACGTGGGCCCCACCCGGAAATCACGTGTGCCTCACCCGGAAATCACGTGGGCCCCACCCGGAAATCACGTGGGCCCCACCCGGAAATCACGTGGGCCCCACTCGGAAATCACGTGGGCCCCACCCGGAAATCACGTGGGCCACACGGGGAAATCACGTGGGCCCCATCCGGAAATCACGTGGGCCCCACCCGGAAATCACGTGGGCCCCACCCGGAAATCACGTGGGCCCCACCCGGAAATCACGTGGGCCCCACCCGGAAATCACGTGGGCCCCCAGGGGAAATCACGTGGGCCCCACCCGGAAATCACGTGGGCCCAACTCGGAAATCACGTGGGGCCCACCCGGAAATCACGTGGGCCCCACGGGGAAATCACGTGGGCCCCACCCGGAAATCACGTGGGCCCCACCCGGAAATCACGTGGGCCCCACCCGGAAATCACGTGGGCCCCAGGGGGAAATCACGTGGGCCCCACCCGGAAATCACGTGTGACTCACCCGGAAATCACGAGGGCCCCACCCGGAAGTCACGTGGGCCCCACCCGGGAAATCACGTGGGCCCCACCCGGACGTCACGTGGGCCCCGCCCGGAAATCACGTGGGCCACACGGGGAAATCACGTGGGCCCCACCCGGAAATCACGTGGGCCCCACCCGGAAATCACGTGGGCCCCACCCGGAAATCACGTGGGCCCCACTCGGAAATCACGTGGGCCCCACCCGGAAATCACGTGGGCCCCACCCGGAAATCACGTGGGCCCCAACCGGAAATCACGTGTGCCTCACCCGGAAATCACGTGGGCCCCACCCGGAAATCACGTGGGCCCCACCCGGAAATCACGTGGGCCCCACCCGGAAATCACGTGGGCCCCACCCGGAAATCAGGTGGGCCCCACCCGGAAATCACGTGGGCCCCACCCGGAAATCACGTGGGCCCCACCCGGAAATCACGTGGGCCCCACCCGGAAATCATGTGGGCCCCACCCGGAAATCACGTGGGCCCCCAGGGGAAATCCCGTGGGCCCCCAGGGGAAATCACGTGGGCCCCACCCGGAAATCACGTGGGCCACACCCGGAAATCACGTGGGCCCCCAGGGGAAATCACGTGGGCCCCACCCGGAAATCACGTGGGCCCCACCCGGAAATCACGTGGGCCCCACCCGGAAATCACGTGGGCCCCACCCGGAAATCACGTGGGCCCCACCCGGAAATCACGTGGGCCCCACCCGGAAATCACGTGGGCCCCACCCGGAAATCACGTGGGCCCCACCCGGAAATCACGTGGGCCCCACCCGGAAATCACGTGGGCCCCACCCGGAAATCACGTGGGACCCCAGGGGAAATCACGTGGGCCCCAACCGGAAATCACGTGGGCCTCACCCGGAAATCACGTGGGCCCCACCCGGAAATCACGTGGGCCCCACCCGGAAATCACGTGGGCCCCACCCGGAAATCACGTGGGCCCCCCCCGGAAATCACGTGGGCCCCCAGGGGAAATCACGTGGGCCCCACCCGGAAATCACGTGGGCCCCACCCGGAAATCACGTGGGCCCCACCCGGAAATCAGGTGGGCCCCACCCGGAAATCACGTGGGCCCCATCCGGAAATCACGTGGGCCCCACCCGGAAATCACGTGGGCCCCACCCGGAAATCACGTGGGCCCCACCCGGAAATCACGTGGGCCCCACCCGGAAATCACGTGGGCCCCACCCGGAAATCACGTGGGCCCCACCCGGAAATCACGTGGGCCCCACGGGGAAATCACGTGGGCCCCACTCGGAAATCACGTGGGCCCCACCCGGAAATCACGTGGGCCCCACCCGGAAATCACGTGGGCCCCACCCGGAAATCACGTGGGCCCCACCCGGAAATCACGTGGGCCCCACCCGGAAATCACGTGGGCCCCACCCGGAAATCACGTGGGCCCCACCCGGAAATCACGTGGGCCCCACGGGGAAATCACGTGGGCCCCACCCGGAAATCAGGTGGGCCCCACCCGGAAATCACGTGGGCCCCACGGGGAAATCACGTGGGCCCCCAGGGGAAATCACGTGGGCCCCACCCGGAAATCACGTGGGCCCCACCCGGAAATCACGTGGGCCCCACCCGGAAATCACGTGGGCCCCACCCGGAAATCACGTGGGCCCCACCCTGAAATCACGTGGGCCCCACCCGGAAATCACGTGGGCCCCACCCGGAAATCACGTGGGCCCCCAGGGGAAATCACGTGGGCCCCACCCGGAAATCACGTGGGCCCCACCCGGAAATCACGTGGGCCCCACCCGGAAATCACGTGGGCCCCACCCGGAAATCACGTGGGCCCCACCCGGAAATCACTTGGGCCCCACCCGGAAATCACGTGGGCCCCACCCGGAATTCACGTGGGCCCCACGGGGAAATCACGTGGGCCCCACCTGGAAATCACGTGGGCCCCACCCGGAAATCACGTGGGCCCCACTCGGAAATCACGTGGGGCCCACCCGGAAATCACGTGGGCCCCACGGGGAAATCACGTGGGCCCCACCCGGAAATCACGTGGGCCCCACCCGGAAATCACGTGGGCCCCACCCGGAAATCACGTGGGCCCCACGGGGAAATCACGTGGGCCCCACCCGGAAATCACGTGTGACTCACCCGGAAATCACGTGGGCCCCACCCGGAAGTCACGTGGGCCCCACCCGGGAAATCACGTGGGCCCCACCCGGAAATCACTTGGGCCCCACCCGGAAATCACGTGGGCCACACGGGGAAATCACGTGGGCCCCACCCGGAAATCACGTGGGCCCCACCCGGAAATCACGTGGGCCCCACCCGGAAATCACGTGGGCCCCACTCGGAAATCACGTGGGCCCCACCCGGAAATCACCTGGGCCCCACCCGTAAATCACGTGGGCCCCACCCGGAAATCACGTGTGCCTCACCCGGAAATCACGTGGGCCCCACCCGGAAATCACGTGGGCCCCACCCGGAAATCACGTGGGCCCCACCCGGAAATCACGTGGGCCCCACCCGGAAATCACGTGGGCCACACGGGGAAATCACGTGGGCCCCATCCGGAAATCACGTGGGCCCCACCCGGAAATCACGTGGGCCCCACCCGGAAATCACGTGGGCCCCACCCGGAAATCACGTGGGCCCCACCCGGAAATCACGTGGGCCCCACCCGGAAATCACGTGGGCCCCCAGGGGAAATCACGTGGGCCCCACCCGGAAATCACGTGGGCCCCACTCGGAAATCACGTGGGGCCCACCCGGAAATCACGTGGGCCCCACGGGGAAATCACGTGGGCCCCACCCGGAAATCACGTGGGCCCCACCCGGACATCACGTGGGCCCCACCCGGAAATCACGTGGGCCCCACGGGGAAATCACGTGGGCCCCACCCGGAAATCACGTGTGACTCACCCGGAAATCACGTGGGCCCCACCCGGAAGTCACGTGGGCCCCACCCGGGAAATCACGTGGGCCCCACCCGGAAATCACGTGGGCCCCACCCGGAAATCACGTGGGCCACACGGGGAAATCACGTGGGCCCCACCCGGAAATCACGTGGGCCCCACCCGGAAATCACGTGGGCCCCACCCGGAAATCACGTGGGCCCCACTCGGAAATCACGTGGGCCCCACCCGGAAATCACGTGGGCCCCACCCGGAAATCACGTGGGCCCCACCCGGAAATCACGTGTGCCTCACCCGGAAATCACGTGGGCCCCACCCGGAAATCACGTGGGCCCCACCCGGAAATCACGTGGGCCCCACCCGGAAATCACGTGGGCCCCACCCGGAAATCACGTGGGCCACACGGGGAAATCACGTGGGCCCCATCCGGAAATCACGTGGGCCCCACCCGGAAATCACGTGGGCCCCACCCGGAAATCACGTGGGCCCCACCCGGAAATCACGTGGGCCCCACCCGGAAATCACGTGGGCCCCACCCGGAAATCACGTGGGCCCCCAGGGGAAATCACGTGGGCCCCACCCGGAAATCACGTGGGCCCCACCCGGAAATCACGTGGGCCCCACCCGGAAATCAGGTGGGCCCCACCCGGAAATCACGTGGGCCCCACCCGGAAATCACGTGGGCCCCACCCGGAAATCACGTGGGCCCCACCCGGAAATCACGTGGGCCCCACCCGGAAATCACGTGGGCCCCACCCGGAAATCACGTGGGCCCCACGGGGAAATCACGTGGGCCCCACGGGGAAATCACGTGTGCCCCACCCGGAAATCACGTGGGCCCCACCCGGAAATCACGTGGGCCCCACCCGGAAATCACGTGGGCCCCACCCGGAAATCACGTGGGCCCCTCCCGGAAATCACGTGGGCCCCACCCGGAAATCACGTGGGCCCCACCCGGAAATCACGTGGGCCCCACCCGGAAATCACGTGGGCCCCACCCGGAAATCACGTGGGCCCCACGGGGAAATCACGTGGGCCCCACCCGGAAATCAGGTGGGCCCCACCCGGAAATCACATGGGCCCCACGGGGAAATCACGTGGGCCCCCAGGGGAAATCACGTGGGCCCCACCCGGAAATCACGTGGGCCCCACCCGGAAATCACGTGGGCCCCACCCGGAAATCACGTGGGCCCCACCCGGAAATCACGTGGGCCCCACCCGGAAATCACGTGGGCCCCACCCGGAAATCACGTGGGCCCCACGGGGAAATCATGTGGGCCCCACCCGGAAATCACGTGGGCCCCACCCGGAAATCACGTGGGCCCCACCCGGAAATCACGTGGGCCCCACCCGGAAATCACGTGGGCCCCACCCGGAAATCACGTGGGCCCCACGGGGAAATCACCTGGGCCCCACCCGGAAATCACGTGGGCCCCACCCGGAAATCACGTGGGCCCCACCCGGAAATCACGTGGGCCCCACCCGGAAATCACGTGGGCCCCACCCGGAAATCACGTGGGCCCCACCCGGAAATCACGTGGGCCCCACCCGGAAATCACGTGGGCCCCACGGGGAAATCACGTGGGCCCCACCCGGAAATCACGTGGGCCCCACCCGGAAATCACGTGGGCCCCACCCGGAAATCACGTGGGCCCCACCCGGAAATCACGTGGGCCCCACCCGGAAATCACGTGGGCCCCACCCGGAAATCACGTGGGCCCCACCCGGAAATCACGTGGGCCCCACCCGGAAATCACGTGGGCCCCACCCGGAAATCACGTGGGCACCACCCGGAAATCACGTGGGCCCCACCCGGAAATCACGTGGGCCCCACCCGGAAATCACGTGGGCCCCACCCGGAAATCACGTGGGCCCCACGGGGAAATCACGTGGGCCCCACCCGGAAATCACGTGGGCCCCACCCGGAAATCACATGGGGCCCACCCGGAAATCACGTGGGCCCCACCGGGAAACCACGTGGGCCCCACGGGGAAATCACGTGGGCCCCCAGGGGAAGTCACGTGGGCCCCACCCGGAAATCACGTGGGCCCCACCCGGAAATCACGTGGGCCCCACCCGGAAATCACGTGGGCCCCACGGGGAAATCACGTGGGCCCCACCCGGAAATCACGTGGGCCCCACCCGGAAATCACGTGGGCCCCATCCGGAAATCACGTGGGCCCCACCCGGAAATCACGTGGGCCCCACCCGGAAATCACGTGGGCCCCACCCGGAAATCACGTGGGCCCCACCCGGAAATCACGTGGGCCCCATCCTGAAATCACGTGGGCCCCACCCGGAAATCACGTGGGCCCCACCCGGAAATCACGTGGGCCCCACCCGGAAATCACGTGGGCCCCACCCGGAAATCACGTGGGCCCCACCCGGAAATCACGTGGGCCCCACCCGGAAATCACGTGGGCCCCACCCGGAAATCACGTGGGGCCCACCCGGAAATCCGGTGGGCCCCACGGGGAAATCACGTGGGCCCCACCCGGAAATCACGTGGGCCCCACCCGGAAATCACGTGGGCCCCACCCGGAAATCACGTGGGCCCCACCCGGAAATCACGTGGGCCCCACCCGGAAATCACGTGGGCCCCACCCGGAAATCACGTGGGCCCCCAGGGGAAATCACGTGGGCCCCACCCGGAAATCACGTGGGCCCCACCCGGAAATCACGTGGGCCCCACCCGGAAATCACGTGGGCCCCACGGGGAAATCACGTGGGCCCCACCCGGAAATCACGTGGGCCCCACCCGGAAATCACGTGGGCCCCACCCGGAAATCACGTGGGCCCCAGCCGGAAATCACGTGGGCCCCAGCCGGAAATCACGTGGGCCCCACCCGGAAATCACGTGGGCCCCACGGGGAAATCACGTGGGCCCCACCCGGAAATCACGTGGGCCCCACCCAGAAATCACGTGGGCCCCACCCGGAAATCACGTGGGGCCCACCCGGAAATCACGTGGGCCCCACGGGGAAATCACGTGGGCCCCACCCGGAAATCACGTGGGCCCCACCCGGAAATCACGTGGGCCCCACCCGGAAATCACGTGGGCCCCACCCGGAAATCACGTGGGCCCCACGGGGAAATCACGTGGGCCCCACCCGGAAATCACGTGTGACTCACCCGGAAATCACGTGGGCCCCACCCGGAAATCACGTGGGCCCCACCCGGAAATCACGTGGGCCCCACCCGGAAATCACGTGGGCCCCACCCGGAAATCACGTGGGCCACACGGGGAAATCACGTGGGCCCCACCCGGAAATCACGTGGGCCCCACCCGGAAATCACGTGGGCCCCACCCGGAAATCACGAGGGCCCCACCCGGAAATCACGTGGGCCCCACCCGGAAATCACGTGGGCCCCCAGGGGAAATCACGTGGGCCCCACCCGGAAATCACGTGGGCCCCACCCGGAAATCACGTGGGCCCCACCCGGAAATCACGTGGGCCCCACCCGGAAATCACGTGGGCCCCACCCGGAAATCACGTGGGCCCCACCCGGAAATCACGTGGGCCCCACCCGGAAATCACGTGGGCCCCACCCGGAAATCTCGTGGGCCCCACCCGGAAATCACGTGGGCCCCACCCGGAAATCACGTGGGCCCCACGGGGAAATCACGTGGGCCCCACCCGGAAATCACGTGGGCCCCACCCGGAAATCACGTGGGCCCCACCCGGAAAACACGTGGGCCCCACCCGGAAATCACGTGGGCCCCACCCGGAAATCACGTGGGCCCCCAGGGGAAATCACGTGGGCCCCACCCGGAAATCACGTGGGCCCCACCCGGAAATCACGTGGGCCCCACCCGGAAATCACGTGGGCCCCACGGGGAAATCACGTGGGCCCCACCCGGAAATCACGTGGGCCCCACCCGGAAATCACGTGGGCCCCACCCGGAAATCACGTGGGGCCCACCCGGAAATCACGTGGGCCCCACGGGGAAATCACGTGGGCCCCACCCGGAAATCACGTGGGCCCCACCCGGAAATCACGTGGGCCCCACGGGGAAATCACGTGGGCCCCACCCGGAAATCACGTGTGCCTCACCCGGAAATCACGTGGGCCCCACCCGGAAATCACGTGGGCCCCACCCGGAAATCACGTGGGCCCCACTCGGAAATCACGTGGGCCCCACCCGGAAATCACGTGGGCCACACGGGGAAATCACGTGGGCCCCACCCGGAATTCACGTGGGCCCCACCCGGAAATCACGTGGGCCCCACCCGGAAATCACGTGGGCCCCACCCGGAAATCACGTGGGCCCCACCCGGAAATCACGTGGGCCCCCAGGGGAAATCACGTGGGCCCCACCCGGAAATCACGTGGGCCCCACCCGGAAATCACGTGGGCCCCACCCGGAAATCACGTGGGCCCCACCCGGAAATCACGTGGGCCCCACCCGGAAATCACGTGGGCCCCACCCGGAAATCACGTGGGCCCCACCCGGAAATCACGTGGGCCCCACCCGGAAATCACGTGGGCCCCACCCGGAAATCACGTGGGCCCCACCCGGAAATCACGTGGGCCCCACGGGGAAATCACGTGGGCCCCACCCGGAAAACACGTGTGCCCCACCCGGAAATCACGTGGGCCCCACCCGGAAATCACGTGGGCCCCACCCGGAAATCACGTGGTCCCCACCCGGAAATCACGTGGGCCCCACCCGGAAATCACGTGGGCCCCACGGGGAAATCACGTGGGCCCCACCCGGAAAACACGTGTGCCCCACCCGGAAATCACGTGGGCCCCACCCGGAAATCACGTGGGCCCCACCCGGAAATCACGTGGGCCCCACCCGGAAATCACGTGGGGCCCACCCGGAAATCACGTGGGCCCCCAGGGGAAATCACGTGGGCCCCACCCGGAAATCACGTGGGCCCCACCCGGAAATCACGTGGGCCCCACCCGGAAATCACGTGGGCCCCACCCGGAAATCACGTGGGCCCCACCCGGAAATCACGTGGGCCCCACCCGGAAATCACATGGGCCCCACCCGGAAATCACGTGGGGCCCACCCGGAAATCACGTGGGCCTCCAGGGGAAATCACGTGGGCCCCACCCGGAAATCATGTGGGCCCCACCCGGAAATCACGTGGGCCCCACCCGGAAATCACGTGGGCCCCACCCGGAAATCACGTGGGCCCCACCCGGAAATCACGTGGGCCCCACCCGGAAATCACGTGGGCCCCACCCGGAAATCACGTGGGCCCCACCCGGAAATCACGTGGGCCCCACCCGGAAATCACGTGGGCCCCACCCGGAAATCACGTGGGGCCCACCCGGAAATCACGTAGGCCCCACCCGGAAATCACGTGGGCCCCACGGGGAAATCACGTGGGCCCCACCCGGAAATCACGTGGGCCCCACCCGGAAATCACGTGGGCCCCACCCGGAAATCACGTGGGCCCCACCCAGAAATCACGTGGGCCCCACCCGGAAATCACGTGGGCCCCACCCGGAAATCACGTGGGCCCCACCCGGAAATCACGTGGGCCCCACGGGGAAATCACGTGGGCCCCACCCGGAAATCACGTGGGCCCCACCCGGAAATCACGTGGGCCCCACCCGGAAATCACGTGGGCCCCACCCGGAAATCACGTGGGCCCCACCCGGAAATCACGTGGGCCCCACCCGGAAATCACGTGGGCCCCACCCGGAAATCACGTGGGCCCCCAGGGGAAATCACGTGGGCCCCACCCGGAAATCACGTGGGCCCCACCCGGAAATCACGTGGGCCCCACCCGGAAATCACGTGGGCCCCACCCGGAAATCACGTGGGCCCCACCCGGAAATCACGTGGGCCCCACCCGGAAATCACGTGGGCCCCACCCGGAAATCACGTGGGGCCCACCCGGAAATCACGTAGGCCCCACCCGGAAATCACGTGGGCCCCACGGGGAAATCACGTGGGCCCCACCCGGAAATCACGTGGGCCCCACCCGGAAATCACGTGGGCCCCACCCGGAAATCACGTGGGCCCCACCCAGAAATCACGTGGGCCCCACCCGGAAATCACGTGGGCCCCACCCGGAAATCACGTGGGCCCCACCCGGAAATCACGTGGGCCCCACCCGGAAATCACGTGGGCCCCACGGGGAAATCACGTGGGCCCCACCCGGAAATCACGTGGGCCCCACCCGGAAATCACGTGGGCCCCACCCGGAAATCACGTGGGCCCCACCCAGAAATCACGTGGGCCCCCAGGGGAAATCACGTGGGCCCCACCCGGAAATCACGTGGGCCCCACCCGGAAATCACGTGGGCCCCACCCGGAAATCACGTGGGCCCCACCCGGAAATCACGTGGGCCCCACCCGGAAATCACGTGGGCCCCACCCGGAAATCACGTGGGGCCCACCCGGAAATCACGTGGGCCCCCAGGGGAAATCACGTGGGCCCCACCCGGAAATCACGTGGGCCCCACCCGGAAATCACGTGGGCCCCACCCGGAAATCACGTGGGCCCCACCCGGAAATCACGTGGGCCCCACCCGGAAATCACGTGGGCCCCACCCGGAAATCACGTGGGCCCCACCCGGAAATCACGTGGGCCCCACCCGGAAATCACGTGGGCCCCACCCGGAAATCACGTGGGCCCCACCCGGAAATCACGTGGGCCCCACCCGGAAATCACGTGGGCCCCACGGGGAAATCACGTGGGCCCCACCCGGAAATCACGTGTGCCTCACCCGGAAATCACGTGGGCCCCACCCGGAAATCACGTGGGCCCCACCCGGAAATCACGTGGGCCCCACCCGGAAATCACGTGGGCCCCACCCGGAAATCACGTGGGCCCCACCCGGAAATCACGTGGGCCCCACCCGGAAATCACGTGGGCCCCACCCGGAAATCACGTGGGCCCCACGGGGAAATCACGTGGGCCCCACCCGGAAATCACGTGGGCCCCACCCGGAAATCACGTGGGCCCCACCCGGAAATCACGTGGGGCCCACCCGGAAATCACGTGGGCCCCACGGGGAAATCACGTGGGCCCCACCCGGAAATCACGTGGGCCCCACCCGGAAATCACGTGGGCCCCACCCGGAAATCACGTGGGCCCCACGGGGAAATCACGTGGGCCCCACCCGGAAATCACGTGTGCCTCACCCGGAAATCACGTGGGCCCCACCCGGAAATCACGTGGGCCCCACGGGGAAATCACGTGGGCCCCACCCGGAAATCACGTGGGCCCCACCCGGAAATCACGTGGGCCCCCAGGGGAAATCACGTGGGCCCCACCCGGAAATCACGTGGGCCCCACCCGGAAATCACGTGGGCCCCACACGGAAATCACGTGGGCCCCACCCGGAAATCACGTGGGCCCCACGGGGAAATCACGTGGGCCCCACCCGGAAATCACGTGGGCCCCACCCGGAAATCACGTGGGCCCCACACGGAAATCACGTGGGCCCCACCCGGAAATCACGTGGGCCCCACGGGGAAATCACGTGGGCCCCACCCGGAAATCACGTGGGCCCCACCCGGAAATCACGTGGGCCCCACCCGGAAATCACGTGGGCCCCACCCGGGAATCACGTGGGCCCCACCCGGAAATCACGTGGGCCCCACCCGGAAATCACGTGGGGCCCCAGGGGAAATCACGTGGGCCCCACCCGGAAATCACGTGGGCCCCACCCGGAAATCACGTGGGCCCCACCCGGAAATCACCTGGGGCCCACCCGGAAATCACGTGGGCCCCCAGGGGAAATCACGTGGGCCCCACCCGGAAATCACGTGGGCCCCACCCGGAAATCACGTGGGCCCCACCCGGAAATCACGTGGGCCCCACCCGGAAATCACGTGGGCCCCACCCGGAAATCACGTGGGGCCCACCCGGAAATCACGTGGGCCCCACGGGGAAATCACGTGGGCCCCACCCGGAAATCACGTGGGCCCCACCCGGAAATCACGTGGGCCCCACCCGGAAATCACGTGGGCCCCACCCGGAAATCACGTGGGGCCCACCCGGAAATCCGGTGGGCCCCACGGGGAAATCACGTGGGCCCCACGGGGAAATCACGTGGGCCCCACCCGGAAATCACCTGGGGCCCACCCGGAAATCACGTGGGCCCCCAGGGGAAATCACGTGGGCCCCACCCGGAAATCACGTGGGCCCCCAGGGGAAATCACGTGGGCCCCACCCGGAAATCACGTGGGCCCCACCCGGAAATCACGTGGGCCCCACCCGGAAATCACGTGGGCCCCACCCGGAAATCACGTGGGCCCCCAGGGGAAATCACGTGGGCCCCACCCGGAAATCACGTGGGCCCCACCCGGAAATCACGTGGGCCCCACCCGGAAATCACGTGGGCCCCACCCGGAAATCACGTGGGCCCCACGGGGAAATCACCTGGGCCCCACCCGGAAATCACCTGGGGCCCACCCGGAAATCACGTGGGCCCCCAGGGGAAATCACGTGGGCCCCACCCGGAAATCACCTGGGGCCCACCCGGAAATCACCTGGGGCCCACCCGGAAATCCCGTGGGCCCCCAGGGGAAATCACGTGGGCCCCACCCGGAAATCACGTGGGCCCCACCCGGAAATCACGTGGGCCCCACCCGGAAATCACGTGGGCCCCACCCGGAAATCACGTGGGCCCCACCCGGAAATCACGTGGGCCCCACCCGGAAATCACGTGGGCCCCACCCGGAAATCACGTGGGCCCCACCCGGAAATCACGTGGGCCCCACCCGGAAATCACGTGGGCCCCACCCGGAAATCACGTGGGACCCACCCGGAAATCACGTGGGCCCCACCCGGAAATCACGTGGGCCCCACCCGGAAATCACGTGGGCCCCACCCGGAAATCACGTGGGGCCCACCCGGAAATCACGTGGGCCCCACCCGGAAATCACGTGGGCCCCACGGGGAAATCACGTGGGCCCCACCCGGAAATCACGTGGGCCCCACCCGGAAATCACGTGGGCCCCACCCGGAAATCACGTGGGCCCCACCCGGAAATCACGTGGGCCCCACCCGGAAATCACGTGGGCCCCACCCGGAAATCACGTGGGGCCCACCCGGAAATCACGTGGGCCCCCAGGGGAAATCACGTGGGTCCCACCCGGAAATCACGTGGGCCCCACCCGGAAATCACGTGGGCCCCACCCGGAAATCACGTGGGCCCCACCCGGAAATCACGTGGGCCCCACCCGGAAATCACGTGGGCCCCACCCGGAAATCACGTGGGCCCCCAGGGGAAATCACGTGGGCCCCACCCGGAAATCACGTGGGCCCCACCCGGAAATCACGTGGGCCCCACCCGGAAATCACGTGGGCCCCACCCGGAAATCACGTGGGCCCCACCCGGAAATCACGTGGGCCCCACCCGGAAATCACGTGGGCCCCACCCGGAAATCACGTGGGCCCCACCCGGAAATCACGTGGGCCCCACCCGGAAATCAAGTGTGCCTCACCCGGAAATCACGTGGGCCCCACCCGGAAATCACGTGGGCCCCACCCGGAAATCACGTGGGCCCCACCCGGAAATCACGTGGGCCCCACCCGGAAATCACGTGGGCCACACGGGGAAATCACGTGGGCCCCACCCGGAAATCACGTGGGCCCCACCCGGAAATCACGTGGGCCCCACCCGGAAATCACGTGGGCCCCACCCGGAAATCACGTGGGCCCCACCCGGAAATCACGTGGGCCCCACCCGGAAATCACGTGGGCCCCCAGGGGAAATCACGTGGGCCCCACCCGGAAATCACGTGGGCCCCACAAGGAAATCACGTGGGCCCCACCCGGAAATCACGTGGGCCCCACCCGGAAATCACGTGGGCCCCACCCGGAAATCACGTGGGCCCCATCCGGAATTCACGTGGGCCCCACCCGGAAATCACGTGGGCCCCACCCGGAAATCACGTGGGCCCCACCCGGAAATCACGTGGGCCCCACCCGGAAATCACGTGGGCCCCACCCGGAAATCACGTGGGCCCCACGGGGAAATCACGTGGGCCCCACCCGGAAATCACGTGTGCCCCACCCGGAAATCTCGTGGGCCCCACCCGGAAATCACGTGGGCCCCACCCGGAAATCACGTGGGCCTCACCCGGAAATCACGTGGGCCCCACCCGGAAATCTCGTGGGCCCCACCCGGAAATCACGTGGGCCCCACCCGGAAATCACGTGGGCCCCACCCGGAAATCACGTAGGCCCCACCCGGAAATCACGTGGGCCCCACCCGGAAATAAGGTGGGCCCCACCCGGAAATCACGTGGGCCCCACCAGGAAATCACGTGGGCGCCACGGGGAAATCACGTGGGCCCCACCTGGAAATCACGTGGGCCCCACCCGGAAATCACGTGGGCCCCACCCGGAAATCACGTGGGCCCCACCCGGAAGTCACGTGGGCCCCACCCGGGAAATCACGTGGGCCCCACCCGGAAATCACGTGGGCCCCACCCGGAAATCACGTGGGCCACACGGGGAAATCACGTGGGCCCCACCCGGAAATCACGTGGGCCCCACCCGGAAATCACGTGGGCCCCACCCGGAAATCACGTGGGCCCCACTCGGAAATCACGTGGGCCCCACCCGGAAATCACGTGGGCCCCACCCGGAAATCACGTGGGCCCCAACCGGAAATCACGTGTGCCTCACCCGGAAATCACGTGGGCCCCACCCGGAAATCACGTGGGCCCCACCCGGAAATCACGTGGGCCCCACCCGGAAATCACGTGGGCCCCACCCGGAAATCACGTGGGCCACACGGGGAAATCACGTGGGCCCCATCCGGAAATCACGTGGGCCCCACCCGGAAATCACGTGGGCCCCACCCGGAAATCACGTGGGCCCCACCCGGAAATCACGTGGGCCCCACCCGGAAATCACGTGGGCCCCACCCGGAAATCACGTGGGCCCCCAGGGGAAATCACGTGGGCCCCACCCGGAAATCACGTGGGCCCCACCCGGAAATCACGTGGGCCCCACCCGGAAATCAGGTGGGCCCCACCCGGAAATCACGTGGGCCCCACCCGGAAATCACGTGGGCCCCACCCGGAAATCACGTGGGCCCCACCCGGAAATCACGTGGGCCCCACCCGGAAATCACGTGGGCCCCACCCGGAAATCACGTGGGCCCCACGGGGAAATCACGTGGGCCCCACCCGGAAATCACGTGTGCCCCACCCGGAAATCACGTGGGCCCCACCCGGAAATCACGTGGGCCCCACCCGGAAATCACGTGGGCCCCACCCGGAAATCACGTGGGCCCCTCCCGGAAATCACGTGGGCCCCACCCGGAAATCACGTGGGCCCCACCCGGAAATCACGTGGGCCCCACCCGGAAATCACGTGGGCCCCACCCGGAAATCACGTGGGCCCCACCCGGAAATCACGTGGGCCCCACGGGGAAATCACGTGGGCCCCACCCGGAAATCAGGTGGGCCCCACCCGGAAATCACGTGGGCCCCACGGGGAAATCACGTGGGCCCCCAGGGGAAATCACGTGGGCCCCACCCGGAAATCACGTGGGCCCCACCCGGAAATCACGTGGGCCCCACCCGGAAATCACGTGGGCCCCACCCGGAAATCACGTGGGCCCCACCCGGAAATCACGTGGGCCCCACCCGGAAATCACGTGGGCCCCACGGGGAAATCACGTGGGCCCCACCCGGAAATCACGTGGGCCCCACCCGGAAATCACGTGGGCCCCACCCGGAAATCACGTGGGCCCCACCCGGAAATCACGTGGGCCCCACCCGGAAATCACGTGGGCCCCACGGGGAAATCACCTGGGCCCCACCCGGAAATCACGTGGGCCCCACCCGGAAATCACGTGGGCCCCACCCGGAAATCACGTGGGCCCCACCCGGAAATCACGTGGGCCCCACCCGGAAATCACGTGGGCCCCACCCGGAAATCACGTGGGCCCCACCCGGAAATCACGTGGGCCCCACGGGGAAATCACGTGGGCCCCACCCGGAAATCACGTGGGCCCCACCCGGAAATCACGTGGGCCCCACCCGGAAATCACGTGGGCCCCACCCGGAAATCACGTGGGCCCCACCCGGAAATCACGTGGGCCCCACCCGGAAATCACGTGGGCCCCACCCGGAAATCACGTGGGCCCCACCAGGAAATCACGTGGGCACCACCCGGAAATCACGTGGGCCCCACCCGGAAATCACGTGGGCCCCACCCGGAAATCACGTGGGCCCCACGGGGAAATCACGTGGGCCCCACCCGGAAATCACGTGGGCCCCACCCGGAAATCACATGGGGCCCACCCGGAAATCACGTGGGCCCCACCGGGAAACCACGTGGGCCCCACGGGGAAATCACGTGGGCCCCCAGGGGAAGTCACGTGGGCCCCACCCGGAAATCACGTGGGCCCCACCCGGAAATCACGTGGGCCCCACCCGGAAATCACGTGGGCCCCACCCGGAAATCACGTGGGCCCCACCCGGAAATCACGTGGGCCCCCAGGGGAAATCACGTGGGCCCCACCCGGAAATCACGTGGGCCCCACCCGGAAATCACGTGGGACCCACCCGGAAATCACGTGGGCCCCACCCGGAAATCACGTGGGCCCCACCCGGAAATCACGTGGGCCCCACGGGGAAATCCCGTGGGCCCCCAGGGGAAATCACGTGGGCCCCACCGGAAATCACGTGGGCCCCACCCGGAAATCACGTGGGCCCCCAGGGGAAATCCCGTGGGCCCCCAGGGGAAATCACGTGGGCCCCACCCGGAAATCACGTGGGCCCCACCCGGAAATCACGTGGGCCCCACCCGGAAATCACGTGGGCCCCCAGGGGAAATCACGTGGGCCCCACCCGGAAATCACGTGGGCCCCACCCGGAAATCACGTGGGCCCCACCCGGAAATCACGTGGGCCCCACCCGGAAATCACGTGGGCCCCACCCGGAAATCACGTGGGCCCCCAGGGGAAATCACGTGGGCCCCACCCGGAAATCACGTGGGCCCCACCCGGAAATCACGTGGGCCCCACCCGGAAATCACGTGGGCCCCACCCGGAAATCACGTGGGCCCCACCCGGAAATCACGTGGGCCCCACCCGGAAATCACGTGGGCCCCACCCGGAATTCACGTGGGCCCCCAGGGGAAATCACGTGGGCCCCACCCGGAAATCACGTGGGCCCCACCCGGAAATCACGTTGGCCCCACCCGGAAATCACGTGGGCCCCACCCGGAAATCACGTGGGCCCCACCCGGAAATCACGTGGGCCCCACCCGGAAATCACGTGGGCCCCCAGGGGAAATCACGTGGGCCCCACCCGGAAATCACGTGGGCCCCACCCGGAAATCACGTGGGCCCCACCCGGAAATCACGTGGGCCCCACCCGGAAATCACGTGGGCCCCACCCGGAAATCACGTGGGCCCCCAGGGGAAATCACGTGGGCCCCACCCGGAAATCACGTGGGCCCCACCCGGAAATCACGTTGGCCCCACCCGGAAATCACGTGGGCCCCACCCGGAAATCACGTGGGCCCCACCCGGAAATCACGTGGGCCCCACCCGGAAATCACGTGGGCCCCCAGGGGAAATCACGTGGGCCCCACCCGGAAATCACGTGGGCCCCACCCGGAAATCACGTGGGCCCCACCCGGAAATCACGTGGGCCCCACCCGGAAATCACGTGGGCCCCACCCGGAAATCACGTGGGCCCCACCAGGAAATCACGTGGGCCCCACCCGGAAATCACGTGGGCCCCACCCGGAAATCACGTGGGCCCCCAGGGAAATCACGTGGGCCCCACCCGGAAATCACGTGGGCCCCACCCGGAAATCACGTGGGCCCCACCCGGAAATCACGTGGGCCCCACCCGGAAATCACGTGGGCCCCACCCGGAAATCACGTGGGCCCCACCCGGAAATCACGTTGGCCCCACCCGGAAATCACGTGGGCCCCACCCGGAAATCACGTGGGGCCCACCCGGAAATCACGTGGGCCCCCAGGGGAAATCACGTGGGCCCCACCCGGAAATCACGTGGGCCCCACCCGGAAATCACGTGGGCCCCACCCGGAAATCACGTGGGCCCCACCCGGAAATCACGTGGGCCCCACCCGGAAATCACGTGGGCCCCACCCGGAAATCACGTGGGCCCCCAGGGGAAATCACGTGGGCCCCACCCGGAAATCACGTGGGCCCCACCCGGAAATCACGTGGGCCCCACCCGGAAATCACGTGGGCCCCACCCGGAAATCACGTGGGCCCCACCCGGAAATCACGTGGGCCCCACCCGGAAATCACGTGGGCCCCACCCGGAAATCACGTGGGCCCCACCCGGAAATCACGTGGGCCCCACCCGGAAATCAAGTGTGCCTCACCCGGAAATCACGTGGGCCCCACCCGGAAATCACGTGGGCCCCACCCGGAAATCACGTGGGCCCCACCCGGAAATCACGTGGGCCCCACCCGGAAATCACGTGGGCCACACGGGGAAATCACGTGGGCCCCACCCGGAAATCACGTGGGCCCCACCCGGAAATCACGTGGGCCCCACCCGGAAATCACGTGGGCCCCACCCGGAAATCACGTGGGCCCCACCCGGAAATCACGTGGGCCCCACCCGGAAATCACGTGGGCCCCCAGGGGAAATCACGTGGGCCCCACCCGGAAATCACGTGGGCCCCACAAGGAAATCACGTGGGCCCCACCCGGAAATCACGTGGGCCCCACCCGGAAATCACGTGGGCCCCACCCGGAAATCACGTGGGCCCCATCCGGAAATCACGTGGGCCCCACCCGGAAATCACGTGGGCCCCACCCGGAAATCACGTGGGCCCCACCCGGAAATCACGTGGGCCCCACCCGGAAATCACGTGGGCCCCACCCGGAAATCACGTGGGCCCCACGGGGAAATCACGTGGGCCCCACCCGGAAATCACGTGTGCCCCACCCGGAAATCTCGTGGGCCCCACCCGGAAATCACGTGGGCCCCACCCGGAAATCACGTGGGCCTCACCCGGAAATCACGTGGGCCCCACCCGGAAATCACGTGGGCCCCACCCGGAAATCACGTGGGCCCCACCCGGAAATCACGTGGGCCCCACCCGGAAATCACGTGGGCCCCACCCGGAAATCACGTGGGCCCCACCCGGAAATAAGGTGGGCCCCACCCGGAAATCACGTGGGCCCCACCCGGAAATCACGTGGGCCCCACGGGGAAATCACGTGGGCCCCCAGGGGAAATCACGTGGGCCCCACCCGGAAATCACGTGGGCCCCACCCGGAAATCACGTGGGCCCCACCCGGAAATCACGTGGGCCCCACCCGGAAATCACGTGGGCCCCACCCGGAAATCACGTGGGCCCCACCCGGAAATCACGAGGGCCCCCAGGGGAAATCACGTGGGCCCCACCCGGAAATCACGTGGGCCCCACCCGGAAATCACATGGGCCCCACCCGGAAATCACGTGGGCCCCACGGGGAAATCACGTGGGCCCCACCTGGAAATCACGTGGGCCCCACCCGGAAATCACGTGGGCCCCACCCGGAAATCACGTGGGCCCCACCCGGAAGTCACGTGGGCCCCACCCGGGAAATCACGTGGGCCCCACCCGGAAATCACGTGGGCCCCACCCGGAAATCACGTGGGCCACACGGGGAAATCACGTGGGCCCCACCCGGAAATCACGTGGGCCCCACCCGGAAATCACGTGGGCCCCACCCGGAAATCACGTGGGCCCCACTCGGAAATCACGTGGGCCCCACCCGGAAATCACGTGGGCCCCACCCGGAAATCACGTGGGCCCCAACCGGAAATCACGTGTGCCTCACCCGGAAATCACGTGGGCCCCACCCGGAAATCACGTGGGCCCCACCCGGAAATCACGTGGGCCCCACCCGGAAATCACGTGGGCCCCACCCGGAAATCACGTGGGCCACACGGGGAAATCACGTGGGCCCCATCCGGAAATCACGTGGGCCCCACCCGGAAATCACGTGGGCCCCACCCGGAAATCACGTGGGCCCCACCCGGAAATCACGTGGGCCCCACCCGGAAATCACGTGGGCCCCACCCGGAAATCACGTGGGCCCCCAGGGGAAATCACGTGGGCCCCACCCGGAAATCACGTGGGCCCCACCCGGAAATCACGTGGGCCCCACCCGGAAATCAGGTGGGCCCCACCCGGAAATCACGTGGGCCCCACCCGGAAATCACGTGGGCCCCACCCGGAAATCACGTGGGCCCCACCCGGAAATCACGTGGGCCCCACCCGGAAATCACGTGGGCCCCACCCGGAAATCACGTGGGCCCCACGGGGAAATCACGTGGGCCCCACCCGGAAATCACGTGTGCCCCACCCGGAAATCACGTGGGCCCCACCCGGAAATCACGTGGGCCCCACCCGGAAATCACGTGGGCCCCACCCGGAAATCACGTGGGCCCCTCCCGGAAATCACGTGGGCCCCACCCGGAAATCACGTGGGCCCCACCCGGAAATCACGTGGGCCCCACCCGGAAATCACGTGGGCCCCACCCGGAAATCACGTGGGCCCCACCCGGAAATCACGTGGGCCCCACGGGGAAATCACGTGGGCCCCACCCGGAAATCAGGTGGGCCCCACCCGGAAATCACGTGGGCCCCACGGGGAAATCACGTGGGCCCCCAGGGGAAATCACGTGGGCCCCACCCGGAAATCACGTGGGCCCCACCCGGAAATCACGTGGGCCCCACCCGGAAATCACGTGGGCCCCACCCGGAAATCACGTGGGCCCCACGGGGAAATCACGTGGGCCCCACCCGGAAATCACGTGGGCCCCACCCGGAAATCACGTGGGCCCCACCCGGAAATCACGTGGGCCCCACCCGGAAATCACGTGGGCCCCACCCGGAAATCACGTGGGCCCCACCCGGAAATCACGTGGGCCCCACGGGGAAATCACGTGGGCCCCACCCGGAAATCACGTGGGCCCCACCCGGAAATCACGTGGGCCCCACGGGGAAATCACGTGGGCCCCACCCGGAAATCACGTGGGCCCCACCCGGAAATCACGTGGGCCCCACCCGGAAATCACGTGGGCCCCACCCGGAAATCACGTGGGCCCCACCCGGAAATCACGTGGGCCCCACGGGGAAATCACGTGGGCCCCACCCGGAAATCACGTGGGCCCCACCCGGAAATCACGTGGGCCCCACCCGGAAATCACGTGGGCCCCACCCGGAAATCACGTGGGCCCCACCCAGAAATCACGTGGGCCCCACGGGGAAATCACCTGGGCCCCACCCGGAAATCACGTGGGCCCCACCCGGAAATCACGTGGGCCCACCGGGAAATCACGTGGGCCCCACCCGGAAATCACGTGGGCCCCACCCGGAAATCACGTGGGCCCCACCCGGAAATCACGTGGGCCCCACCCGGAAATCACGTGGGCCCCACGGGGAAATCACGTGGGCCCCACCCGGAAATCACGTGGGCCCCACCCGGAAATCACGTGGGCCCCACCCGGAAATCACGTGGGCCCCACCCGGAAATCACGTGGGCCCCACCCGGAAATCACGTGGGCCCCACCCGGAAATCACGTGGGCCCCACCCGGAAATCACGTGGGCCCCACCCGGAAATCACGTGGGCCCCACCCGGAAATCACGTGGGCACCACCCGGAAATCACGTGGGCCCCACCCGGAAATCACGTGGGCCCCACCCGGAAATCACGTGGGCCCCACCCGGAAATCACGTGGGCCCCACGGGGAAATCACGTGGGCCCCACCCGGAAATCACGTGGGCCCCACCCGGAAATCACATGGGGCCCACCCGGAAATCACGTGGGCCCCACCGGGAAACCACGTGGGCCCCACGGGGAAATCACGTGGGCCCCCAGGGGAAGTCACGTGGGCCCCACCCGGAAATCACGTGGGCCCCACCCGGAAATCACGTGGGCCCCACCCGGAAATCACGTGGGCCCCACCCGGAAATCACGTGGGCCCCACCCGGAAATCACGTGGGCCCCCAGGGGAAATCACGTGGGCCCCACCCGGAAATCACGTGGGCCCCACCCGGAAATCACGTGGGACCCACCCGGAAATCACGTGGGCCCCACCCGGAAATCACGTGGGCCCCCAGGGGAAATCCCGTGGGCCCCCAGGGGAAATCACGTGGGCCCCACACGGAAATCACGTGGGCCACACCCGGAAATCACGTGGGCCCCCAGGGGAAATCACGTGGGCCCCACCCGGAAATCACGTGGGCCCCACCCGGAAATCACGTGGGCCCCACCCGGAAATCACGTGGGCCCCACCCGGAAATCACGTGGGCCCCACCCGGAAATCACGTGGGCCCCACCCGGAAATCACGTGGGCCCCACCCGGAAATCACGTGGGCCCCACCCGGAAATCACGTGGGCCCCACCCGGAAATCACGTGGGCCCCACCCGGAAATCACGTGGGCCCCCAGGGGAAATCACGTGGGCCCCACCCGGAAATCACGTGGGCCCCACCCGGAAATCACGTGGGCCCCACCCGGAAATCACGTGGGCCCCACCCGGAAATCACGTGGGCCCCACCCGGAAATCACGTGGGCCCCCAGGGGAAATCACGTGGGCCCCACCCGGAAATCACGTGGGCCCCACCCGGAAATCACGTGGGCCCCACCCGGAAATCACGTGGGCCCCACCCGGAAATCACGTGGGCCCCACCCGGAAATCACGTGGGCCCCACCCGGAAATCACGTGGGCCCCACCCGGAAATCACGTGGGCCCCACCCGGAATTCACGTGGGCCCCCAGGGGAAATCACGTGGGCCCCACCCGGAATTCACGTGGGCCCCCAGGGGAAATCACGTGGGCCCCACCCGGAAATCACGTGGGCCCCACCCGGAAATCACGTTGGCCCCACCCGGAAATCACGTGGGCCCCACCCGGAAATCACGTGGGCCCCACCCGGAAATCACGTGGGCCCCACCCGGAAATCACGTGGGCCCCCAGGGGAAATCACGTGGGCCCCACCCGGAAATCACGTGGGCCCCACCCGGAAATCACGTGGGCCCCACCCGGAAATCACGTGGGCCCCACCCGGAAATCACGAGGGCCCCACCCGGAAATCACGTGGGCCCCACCCGGAAATCACGTGGGCCCCCAGGGGAAATCACGTGGGCCCCACCCGGAAATCACGTGGGCCCCACCCGGAAATCACGTGGGCCCCCAGGGAAATCACGTGGGCCCCACCCGGAAATCACGTGGGCCCCACCCGGAAATCACGTGGGCCCCACCCGGAAATCACGTGGGCCCCACCCGGAAATCACGTGGGCCCCACCCGGAAATCACGTGGGCCCCCAGGGAAATCACGTGGGCCCCACCCGGAAATCACGTGGGCCCCACCCGGAAATCACGTGGGCCCCACCCGGAAATCACGTGGGCCCCACCCGGAAATCACGTGGGCCCCACCCGGAAATCACGTGGGCCCCACCCGGAAATCACGTGGGCCCCACCCGGAAATCACGTGGGCCCCACCCGGAAATCACGTGGGCCCCACCCGGAAATCACGTGGGCCCCACCCGGAAATCACGTGGGCCCCACCCGGAAATCACGTGGGCCCCACCCGGAAATCACGTGGGCCCCACCCGGAAATCACGTGGGCCCCACGGGGAAATCACGTGGGCCCCACCCGGAAATCACGTGGGCTCCACCCGGAAATCACGTGGGCCCCACCCGGAAATCACGTGGGCCCCACCCGGAAATCACGTGGGCCCCACCCGGAAATCACGTGGGCCCCACGGGGAAATCACGTGGGCCCCACCCGGAAATCACGTGTGCCTCACCCGGAAATCACGTGGGCCCCACCCGGAAATCACGTGGGCCCCACCCGGAAATCACGTGGGCCCCACCCGGAAATCACGTGGGCCCCCCCCGGAAATCACGTGGGCCCCCAGGGGAAATCACGTGGGCCCCACCCGGAAATCACGTGGGCCCCACCCGGAAATCACGTGGGCCCCACCCGGAAATCAGGTGGGCCCCACCCGGAAATCACGTGGGCCCCATCCGGAAATCACGTGGGCCCCACCCGGAAATCACGTGGGCCCCACCCGGAAATCACGTGGGCCCCACCCGGAAATCACGTGGGCCCCACCCGGAAATCACGTGGGGCCCACCCGGAAATCACGTGGGCCCCACGGGGAAATCACGTGGGCCCCACCGGGAAATCACGTGGGCCCCACCCGGAAATCACGTGGGCCCCACCCGGAAATCACGTGGGGCCAACCCGGAAATCACGTGGGCCCCCAGGGGAAATCACGTGGGCCCCACCCTGAAATCACGTGGGCCCCACCCGGAAATCACGTGGGCCCCACCCGGAAATCACGTGGGCCCCACCCGGAAATCACGTGGGCCCCACCCGGAAATCACGTGGGCCCCACCCGGAAATCACGTGGGCCCCACCCGGAAATCACGTGGGCCCCACCCGGAAATCACGTGGGCCCCACCCGGAAATCACGTGGGCCCCACCCGGAAATCACGTGGGCCCCACCCGGAAATCACGTGGGCCCCCAGGGGAAATCACGTGGGCCCCACCCGGAAATCACGTGGGCCCCACCCGGAAATCACGTGGGCCCCCAGGGGAAATCCCGTGGGCCCCCAGGGGAAATCACGTGGGCCCCACCCGGAAATCACGTGGGCCCCACCCGGAAATCACGTGGGCCCCCAGGGGAAATCCCGTGGGCCCCCAGGGGAAATCACGTGGGCCCCACCCGGAAATCACGTGGGCCCCACCCGGAAATCACGTGGGCCCCACGGGGAAATCACGTGGGCCCCACCCGGAAATCACGTGGGGCCCACCCGGAAATCACGTGGGCCCCACGGGGAAATCACGTGGGCCCCACCGGGAAATCACGTGGGCCCCACCCGGAAATCACGTGGGCCCCACCCGGAAATCACGTGGGGCCCACCCGGAAATCACGTGGGCCCCCAGGGGAAATCACGTGGGCCCCACCCTGAAATCACGTGGGCCCCACCCGGAAATCACGTGGGCCCCACCCGGAAATCACTTGGGCCCCACCCGGAAATCACGTGGGCCCCACCCGGAAATCACGTGGGCCCCACCCGGAAATCACGTGGGCCCCACCCGGAAATCACGTGGGCCCCACCCGGAAATCACGTGGGCCCCACCCGGAAATCACGTGGGCCCCACCCGGAAATCACGTGGGCCCCACCCGGAAATCACGTGGGCCCCCAGGGGAAATCACGTGGGCCCCACCCGGAAATCACGTGGGCCCCACCCGGAAATCACGTGGGCCCCACCCGGAAATCACGTGGGCCCCACCCGGAAATCACGTGGGCCCCCAGGGGAAATCACGTGGGCCCCACCCGGAAATCACGTGGGCCCCACCCGGAAATCACGTGGGACCCACACGGAAATCACGTGGGCCCCACCCGGAAATCACGTGGGCCCCACCCGGAAATCACGTGGGCCCCACGGAGAAATCCCGTGGGCCCCCAGGGGAAATCACGTGGGCCCCACCCGGAAATCACGTGGGCCCCACCCGGAAATCACGTGGGCCCCCAGGGGAAATCCCGTGGGCCCCCAGGGGAAATCACGTGGGCCCCACCCGGAAATAACGTGGGCCCCACCCGGAAATCACGTGGGCCCCCAGGGGAAATCATGTGGGCCCCACCCGGAAATCACGTGGGCCCCACCCGGAAATCACGTGGGCCCCACCCGGAAATCACGTGGGCCCCACCCGGAAATCACGTGGGCCCCACCCGGAAATCACGTGGGCCCCACACGGAAATCACGTGGGCCCCACCCGGAAATCACGTGGGCCCCACCCGGAAATCACGTGGGCCCCACCCGGAAATCACGTGGGCCCCACCCGGAAATCACGTGGGCCCCACCCGGAAATCACGTGGGCCCCACCCGGAAATCACGTGGGCCCCACCCGGAAATCACGTGGGCCCCACCCGGAAATCACGTGGGCCCCACCCGGAAATCACGTGGGCCCCACCCGGAAATCACGTGGGCCCCACCCGGAAATCACGTGGGCCCCACGGGGAAATCACGTGGGCCCCACCCGGAAAACACGTGTGCCCCACCCGGAAATCACGTGGGCCCCACGCGGAAATCACGTGGGCCCCACCCGGAAATCACGTGGGCCCCACCCGGAAATCACGTGGGCCCCACCCGGAAATCACGTGGGCCCCACCCGGAAATCACGTGGGCCCCACCCGGAAATCACGTGGGCCCCACCCGGAAATCACGTGGGCCCCACCCGGAAATAAGGTGGGCCCCACCCGGAAATCACGTGGGCCCCACCCGGAAATCACGTGGGCCCCACGGGGAAATCACGTGGGCCCCCAGGGGAAATCACGTGGGCCCCACCCGGAAATCACGTGGGCCCCACCCGGAAATCACGTGGGCCCCACCCGGAAATCACGTGGGCCCCACCCGGAAATCACGTGGGCCCCACCCGGAAATCACGTGGGCCCCACCCGGAAATCACGAGGGCCCCCAGGGGAAATCACGTGGGCCCCACCCGGAAATCACGTGGGCCCCACCCGGAAATCACATGGGCCCCACCCGGAAATCACGTGGGCCCCACGGGGAAATCACGTGGGCCCCACCTGGAAATCACGTGGGCCTCACCCGGAAATCACGTGGGCCCCACCCGGAAATCACGTGGGCCCCCAGGGGAAATCACGTGGGCCACACCCGGAAATCACGTGGGCCCCACCCGGAAATCACGTGGGGCCCACCCGGAAATCACGTGGGCCCCACGGGGAAATCACGTGCGCCCCACCCGGAAATCACGTGGGCCCCACCCGGAAATCACGTGGGCCCCACCCGGAAATCACGTGGGCCCCACCCGGAAATCACGTGGGCCCCACCCGGAAATCACGTGGGCCCCACGGGGAAATCACCTGGGCCCCACCCGGAAATCACGTGGGCCCCACCCGGAAATCACGTGGGCCCCACCCGGAAATCACGTGGGCCCCACCCGGAAATCACGTGGGCCCCACCCGGAAATCACGTGGGCCCCACCCGGAAATCACGTGGGCCCCACCCGGAAATCACGTGGGCCCCACCCGGAAATCACGTGGGCCCCATGGGGAAATCACGTGGGCCCCACCCGGAAATCACGTGGGCCCCACCCGGAAATCACGTGGGCCCCCAGGGGAAATCACGTGGGGCCCACCCGGAAATCACGTGGGCCCCACCCGGAAATCACGTGGGACCCACACGGAAATCACGTGGGCCCCACCCGGAAATCACGTGGGCCCCACCCGGAAATCACGTGGGCCCCACGGAGAAATCCCGTGGGCCCCCAGGGGAAATCACGTGGGCCCCACCCGGAAATCACGTGGGCCCCACCCGGAAATCACGTGGGCCCCCAGGGGAAATCCCGTGGGCCCCCAGGGGAAATCACGTGGGCCCCACCCGGAAATAACGTGGGCCCCACCCGGAAATCACGTGGGCCCCCAGGGGAAATCATGTGGGCCCCACCCGGAAATCACGTGGGCCCCACCCGGAAATCACGTGGGCCCCACCCGGAAATCACGTGGGCCCCACCCGGAAATCACGTGGGCCCCACCCGGAAATCACGTGGGCCCCACACGGAAATCACGTGGGCCCCACCCGGAAATCACGTGGGCCCCACCCGGAAATCACGTGGGCCCCACCCGGAAATCACGTGGGCCCCACCCGGAAATCACGTGGGCCCCACCCGGAAATCACGTGGGCCCCACCCGGAAATCACGTGGGCCCCACCCGGAAATCACGTGGGCCCCACCCGGAAATCACGTGGGCCCCACCCGGAAATCACGTGGGCCCCACCCGGAAATCACGTGGGCCCCACCCGGAAATCACGTGGGCCCCACGGGGAAATCACGTGGGCCCCACCCGGAAAACACGTGTGCCCCACCCGGAAATCACGTGGGCCCCACGCGGAAATCACGTGGGCCCCACCCGGAAATCACGTGGGCCCCACCCGGAAATCACGTGGGCCCCACCCGGAAATCACGTGGGCCCCACCCGGAAATCACGTGGGCCCCACCCGGAAATCACGTGGGCCCCACCCGGAAATCACGTGGGCCCCACCCGGAAATAAGGTGGGCCCCACCCGGAAATCACGTGGGCCCCACCCGGAAATCACGTGGGCCCCACGGGGAAATCACGTGGGCCCCCAGGGGAAATCACGTGGGCCCCACCCGGAAATCACGTGGGCCCCACCCGGAAATCACGTGGGCCCCACCCGGAAATCACGTGGGCCCCACCCGGAAATCACGTGGGCCCCACCCGGAAATCACGTGGGCCCCACCCGGAAATCACGAGGGCCCCCAGGGGAAATCACGTGGGCCCCACCCGGAAATCACGTGGGCCCCACCCGGAAATCACATGGGCCCCACCCGGAAATCACGTGGGCCCCACGGGGAAATCACGTGGGCCCCACCTGGAAATCACGTGGGCCTCACCCGGAAATCACGTGGGCCCCACCCGGAAATCACGTGGGCCCCCAGGGGAAATCACGTGGGCCCCACCCGGAAATCACGTGGGCCCCACCCGGAAATCACGTGGGGCCCACCCGGAAATCACGTGGGCCCCACGGGGAAATCACGTGCGCCCCACCCGGAAATCACGTGGGCCCCACCCGGAAATCACGTGGGCCCCACCCGGAAATCACGTGGGCCCCACCCGGAAATCACGTGGGCCCCACCCGGAAATCACGTGGGCCCCACGGGGAAATCACCTGGGCCCCACCCGGAAATCACGTGGGCCCCACCCGGAAATCACGTGGGCCCCACCCGGAAATCACGTGGGCCCCACCCGGAAATCACGTGGGCCCCACCCGGAAATCACGTGGGCCCCACCCGGAAATCACGTGGGCCCCACCCGGAAATCACGTGGGCCCCACCCGGAAATCACGTGGGCCCCATGGGGAAATCACGTGGGCCCCACCCGGAAATCACGTGGGCCCCACCCGGAAATCACGTGGGCCCCACCCGGAAATCACGTGGGGACCACCCGGAAATCACGTGGGCCCCACCCGGAAATCACGTGGGCCCCACCCGGAAATCACGTGGGCCCCACCCGGAAATCACGTGGGCCCTACCCGGAAATCACGTGGGCCCCACCCGGAAATCACGTGGGCACCACCCGGAAATCACGTGGGCCCCACCCGGAAATCACGTGGGCCCCACCCGGAAATCACATGGGGCCCACCCGGAAATCACGTGGGCCCCACCGGGAAACCACGTGGGCCCCACGGGGAAATCACGTGGGCCCCCAGGGGAAATCACGTGGGCCCCACCCGGAAATCACGTGGGCCCCACCCGGAAATCACGTGGGCCCCACCCGGAAATCACGTGGGCCCCACGGGGAAATCACGTGGGCCCCACCCGGAAATCACGTGGGCCCCACCCGGAAATCACGTGGGCCCCCAGGGGAAATCACGTGGGCCCCACCCGGAAATCACGTGGGCCCCATGGGGAAATCACGTGGGCCCCACCCGGAAATCACGTGGGCCCCACCCGGAAATCACGTGGGCCCCACCCGGAAATCACGTGGGCCCCACCCGGAAATCACGTGGGGCCCACCCGGAAATCACGTGGGCCCCACGGGGAAATCACGTGGGCCCCACCCGGAAATCACGTGGGCCCCACCCGGAAATCACGTGGGCCCCACCCGAAAATCACGTGGGCCCCACCCGGAAATCACGTGGGGCCCACCCGGAAATCCGGTGGGCCCCACGGGGAAATCACGTGGGCCCCACGGGGAAATCACGTGGGCCCCACCCGGAAATCACCTGGGGCCCACCCGGAAATCACGTGGGCCCGCAGGGGAAATCACGTGGGCCCCACCCGGAAATCACGTGGGCCCCCAGGGGAAATCACGTGGGCCCAACCCGGAAATCACGTGGGCCCCACCCGGAAATCACGTGGGCCCCACCCGGAAATCACGTGGGCCCCACCCGGAAATCACGTGGGCCCCACCCGGAAATCACGTGGGCCCCACCCGGAAATCACCTGGGGCCCACCCGGAAATCACGTGGGCCCCCAGGGGAAATCACGTGGGCCCCACCCGGAAATCACGTGGGCCCCACCCGGAAATCACGTGGGCCCCACCCGGAAATCACGTGGGCCCCACCCGGAAATCACGTGGGCCCCACCCGGAAATCACGTGGGGCCCCAGGGGAAATCACGTGGGCCCCACCCGGAAATCACGTGGGCCCCACCCGGAAATCACGTGGGCCCCACCCGGAAATCACCTGGGGCCCACCCGGAAATCACGTGGGCCCCCAGGGGAAATCACGTGGGCCCCACCCGGAAATCACGTGGGCCCCACCCGGAAATCACGTGGGCCCCACCCGGAAATCACGTGGGCCCCACCCGGAAATCACGTGGGCCCCACCCGGAAATCACGTGGGGCCCACCCGGAAATCACGTGGGCCCCACGGGGAAATCACGTGGGCCCCACCCGGAAATCACGTGGGCCCCACCCGGAAATCACGTGGGCCCCACCCGGAAATCACGTGGGCCCCACCCGGAAATCACGTGGGGCCCACCCGGAAATCCGGTGGGCCCCACGGGGAAATCACGTGGGCCCCACGGGGAAATCACGTGGGCCCCACCCGGAAATCACCTGGGGCCCACCCGGAAATCACGTGGGCCCCCAGGGGAAATCACGTGGGCCCCACCCGGAAATCACGTGGGCCCCCAGGGGAAATCACGTGGGCCCCACCCGGAAATCACGTGGGCCCCACCCGGAAATCACGTGGGCCCCACCCGGAAATCACGTGGGCCCCACCCGGAAATCACGTGGGCCCCCAGGGGAAATCACGTGGGCCCCACCCGGAAATCACGTGGGCCCCACCTGGAAATCACGTGGGCCCCACCCGGAAATCACGTGGGCCCCACCCGGAAATCACGTGGGCCCCACCCGGAAATCACCTGGGGCCCACCCGGAAATCACCTGGGGCCCACCCGGAAATCACGTGGGCCCCCAGGGGAAATCACGTGGGCCCCACCCGGAAATCACGTGGGCCCCACCCGGAAATCACGTTGGCCCCACCCGGAAATCACGTGGGCCCCACCCGGAAATCACGTGGGCCCCACCCGGAAATCACGTGGGCCCCACCCGGAAATCACGTGGGGCCCACCCGGAAATCACGTGGGCCCCACCCGGAAATCACGTGGGCCCCCAGGGGAAATCACGTGGGCCCCACCCGGAAATCACGTGGGCCCCACCCGGAAATCACGTGGGCCCCACCCGGAAATCACGTGGGCCCCACCCGGAAATCACGTGGGCCCCACCCGGAAATCACGTGGGCCCCACCCGGAAATCACGTGGGCCCCACCCGGAAATCACGTGGGCCCCACCCGGAAATCACGTGGGCCCCACCCGGAAATCACGTGGGCCCCACCCGGAAATCACGTGGGCCCCACCCGGAAATCACGTGGGGCCCACCCGGAAATCACGTGGGCCCCACCCGGAAATCACGTGGGCCCCACGGGGAAATCACGTGGGCCCCACCCGGAAATCACGTGGGCCCCACCCGGAAATCACGTGGGCCCCACCCGGAAATCACGTGGGCCCCACCCGGAAATCACGTGGGCCCCACCCGGAAATCACGTGGGCCCCACCCGGAAATCACGTGGGGCCCACCCGGAAATCACGTGGGCCCCCAGGGGAAATCACGTGGGCCCCACCCGGAAATCACGTGGGCCCCACCCGGAAATCACGTGGGCCCCACCCGGAAATCACGTGGGCCCCACCCGGAAATCACGTGGGCCCCACCCGGAAATCACGTGGGCCCCCAGGGGAAATCACGTGGGCCCCACCCGGAAATCACGTGGGCCCCACCCGGAAATCACGTGGGCCCCACCCGGAAATCACGTGGGCCCCACCCGGAAATCACGTGGGCCCCACCCGGAAATCACGTGGGCCCCACCCGGAAATCACGTGGGCCCCACCCGGAAATCACGTGGGCCCCACCCGGAAATCACGTGGGCCCCACCCGGAAATCAAGTGTGCCTCACCCGGAAATCACGTGGGCCCCACCCGGAAATCACGTGGGCCCCACCCGGAAATCACGTGGGCCCCACCCGGAAATCACGTGGGCCCCACCCGGAAATCACGTGGGCCACACGGGGAAATCACGTGGGCCCCACCCGGAAATCACGTGGGCCCCACCCGGAAATCACGTGGGCCCCACCCGGAAATCACGTGGGCCCCACCCGGAAATCACGTGGGCCCCACCCGGAAATCACGTGGGCCCCACCCGGAAATCACGTGGGCCCCCAGGGGAAATCACGTGGGCCCCACCCGGAAATCACGTGGGCCCCACAAGGAAATCACGTGGGCCCCACCCGGAAATCACGTGGGCCCCACCCGGAAATCACGTGGGCCCCACCCGGAAATCACGTGGGCCCCATCCGGAAATCACGTGGGCCCCACCCGGAAATCACGTGGGCCCCACCCGGAAATCACGTGGGCCCCACCCGGAAATCACGTGGGCCCCACCCGGAAATCACGTGGGCCCCACCCGGAAATCACGTGGGCCCCACGGGGAAATCACGTGGGCCCCACCCGGAAATCACGTGTGCCCCACCCGGAAATCTCGTGGGCCCCACCCGGAAATCACGTGGGCCCCACCCGGAAATCACGTGGGCCTCACCCGGAAATCACGTGGGCCCCAACCGGAAATCACGTGGGCCCCACCCGGAAATCACGTGGGCCCCACCCGGAAATCACGTGGGCCCCACCCGGAAATCACGTGGGCCCCACCCGGAAATCACGTGGGCCCCACCCGGAAATCACGTGGGCCCCACCCGGAAATCACGTGGGCCCCACCCGGAAATCACGTGGGCCTCCAGGGGAAATCACGTGGGCCTCCAGGGGAAATCACGTGGGCCCCACCCGGAAATCACGTGGGCCCCACCCGGAAATCACGTGGGCCCCACCCGGAAATCACGTGGGCCCCACCCGGAAATCACGTGGGCCCCACCCGGAAATCACGTGGGCCCCACCCGGAAATCACGAGGGCCCCCAGGGGAAATCACGTGGGCCCCACCCGGAAATCACGTGGGCCCCACCCGGAAATCACGTGGGACCCACACGGAAATCACGTGGGCCCCACCCGGAAATCACGTGGGCCCCACCCGGAAATCACGTGGGCCCCACGGGGAAATCCCGTGGGCCCCCAGGGGAAATCACGTGGGCCCCACCCGGAAATCACGTGGGCCCCACCCGGAAATCACGTGGGCCCCCAGGGGAAATCCCGTGGGCCCCCAGGGGAAATCACGTGGGCCCCACCCGGAAATCACGTGGGCCCCACCCGGAAATCACGTGGGCCCCACGGGGAAATCACGTGGGCCCCACCCGGAAAACACGTGTGCCCCACCCGGAAATCACGTGGGCCCCACGCGGAAATCACGTGGGCCCCACCCGGAAATCACGTGGGCCCCACCCGGAAATCACGTGGGCCCCACCCGAAAATCACGTGGGGCCCACCCGGAAATCACGTGGGCCCCCAGGGGAAATCACGTGGGCCCCACCCGGAAATCACGTGGGCCCCACCCGGAAATCACGTGGGCCCCACCCGGAAATCACGTGGGCCCCACCCGGAAATCACGTGGGCCCCACCCGGAAATCACGTGGGCCCCACCCGGAAATCACGTGGGCCCCACCCGGAAATCACGTGGGCCCCACCCGGAAATCACGTGGGCCCCACCCGGAAATCACGTGGGCCCCACCCGGAAATCACGTGGGCCCCACCCGGAAATCACGTGGGCCCCACCCGGAAATCACGTGGGGCCCACCCGGAAATCACGTGGGCCCCACGGGGAAATCACGTGGGCCCCACCGGGAAATCACGTGGGCCCCACCCGGAAATCACGTGGGCCCCACCCGGAAATCACGTGGGGCCCACCCGGAAATCACGTGGGCCCCCAGGGGAAATCACGTGGGCCCCACCCTGAAATCACGTGGGCCCCACCCGGAAATCACGTGGGCCCCACCCGGAAATCACTTGGGCCCCACCCGGAAATCACGTGGGCCCCACCCGGAAATCACGTGGGCCCCACCCGGAAATCACGTGGGCCCCACCCGGAAATCACGTGGGCCCCACCCGGAAATCACGTGGGCCCCACCCGGAAATCACGTGGGCCCCACCCGGAAATCACGTGGGCCCCACCCGGAAATCACGTGGGCCCCCAGGGGAAATCACGTGGGCCCCACCCGGAAATCACGTGGGCCCCACCCGGAAATCACGTGGGCCCCACCCGGAAATCACGTGGGCCCCACCCGGAAATCACGTGGGCCCCCAGGGGAAATCACGTGGGCCCCACCCGGAAATCACGTGGGCCCCACCCGGAAATCACGTGGGACCCACACGGAAATCACGTGGGCCCCACCCGGAAATCACGTGGGCCCCACCCGGAAATCACGTGGGCCCCACGGAGAAATCCCGTGGGCCCCCAGGGGAAATCACGTGGGCCCCACCCGGAAATCACGTGGGCCCCACCCGGAAATCACGTGGGCCCCCAGGGGAAATCCCGTGGGCCCCCAGGGGAAATCACGTGGGCCCCACCCGGAAATAACGTGGGCCCCACCCGGAAATCACGTGGGCCCCCAGGGGAAATCATGTGGGCCCCACCCGGAAATCACGTGGGCCCCACCCGGAAATCACGTGGGCCCCACCCGGAAATCACGTGGGCCCCACCCGGAAATCACGTGGGCCCCACCCGGAAATCACGTGGGCCCCACACGGAAATCACGTGGGCCCCACCCGGAAATCACGTGGGCCCCACCCGGAAATCACGTGGGCCCCACCCGGAAATCACGTGGGCCCCACCCGGAAATCACGTGGGCCCCACCCGGAAATCACGTGGGCCCCACCCGGAAATCACGTGGGCCCCACCCGGAAATCACGTGGGCCCCACCCGGAAATCACGTGGGCCCCACCCGGAAATCACGTGGGCCCCACCCGGAAATCACGTGGGCCCCACCCGGAAATCACGTGGGCCCCACGGGGAAATCACGTGGGCCCCACCCGGAAAACACGTGTGCCCCACCCGGAAATCACGTGGGCCCCACGCGGAAATCACGTGGGCCCCACCCGGAAATCACGTGGGCCCCACCCGGAAATCACGTGGGCCCCACCCGGAAATCACGTGGGCCCCACCCGGAAATCACGTGGGCCCCACCCGGAAATCACGTGGGCCCCACCCGGAAATCACGTGGGCCCCACCCGGAAATAAGGTGGGCCCCACCCGGAAATCACGTGGGCCCCACCCGGAAATCACGTGGGCCCCAAGGGGAAATCACGTGGGCCCCCAGGGGAAATCACGTGGGCCCCACCCGGAAATCACGTGGGCCCCACCCGGAAATCACGTGGGCCCCACCCGGAAATCACGTGGGCCCCACCCGGAAATCACGTGGGCCCCACCCGGAAATCACGTGGGCCCCACCCGGAAATCACGTGGGCCCCACCCGGAAATCACGTGGGCCCCACCCGGAAATCACATGGGCCCCACCCGGAAATCACGTGGGCCCCACGGGGAAATCACGTGGGCCCCACCTGGAAATCACGTGGGCCTCACCCGGAAATCACGTGGGCCCCACCCGGAAATCACGTGGGCCCCCAGGGGAAATCACGTGGGCCCCACCCGGAAATCACGTGGGCCCCACCCGGAAATCACGTGGGGCCCACCCGGAAATCACGTGGGCCCCACGGGGAAATCACGTGCGCCCCACCCGGAAATCACGTGGGCCCCACCCGGAAATCACGTGGGCCCCACCCGGAAATCACGTGGGCCCCACCCGGAAATCACGTGGGCCACACCCGGAAATCACGTGGGCCCCACGGGGAAATCACCTGGGCCCCACCCGGAAATCACGTGGGCCCCACCCGGAAATCACGTGGGCCCCACCCGGAAATCACGTGGGCCCCACCCGGAAATCACGTAGGCCCCACCCGGAAATCACGTGGGCCCCACCCGGAAATCACGTGGGCCCCACCCGGAAATCACGTGGGCCCCACCCGGAAATCACGTGGGCCCCATGGGGAAATCACGTGGGCCCCACCCGGAAATCACGTGGGCCCCACCCGGAAATCACGTGGGCCCCACCCGGAAATCACGTGGGGCCCACCCGGAAATCACGTGGGCCCCACCCGGAAATCACGTGGGCCCCACCCGGAAATCACGTGGGCCCCACCCGGAAATCACGTGGGCCCTACCCGGAAATCACGTGGGCCCCACCCGGAAATCACGTGGGCACCACCCGGAAATCACGTGGGCCCCACCCGGAAATCACGTGGGCCCCACCCGGAAATCACATGGGGCCCACCCGGAAATCACGTGGGCCCCACCGGGAAACCACGTGGGCCCCACGGGGAAATCACGTGGGCCCCCAGGGGAAATCACGTGGGCCCCACCCGGAAATCACGTGGGCCCCACCCGGAAATCACGTGGGCCCCACCCGGAAATCACGTGGGCCCCACGGGGAAATCACGTGGGCCCCACCCGGAAATCACGTGGGCCCCACCCGGAAATCACGTGGGCCCCCAGGGGAAATCACGTGGGCCCCACCCGGAAATCACGTGGGCCCCACGGGGAAATCACGTGGGCCCCACCCGGAAATCACGTGGGCCCCACCCGGAAATCACGTGGGCCCCACCCGGAAATCACGTGGGCCCCACCCGGAAATCACGTGGGGCCCACCCGGAAATCACGTGGGCCCCACGGGGAAATCACGTGGGCCCCACCCGGAAATCACGTGGGCCCCACCCGGAAATCACGTGGGCCCCACCCGAAAATCACGTGGGCCCCACCCGGAAATCACGTGGGGCCCACCCGGAAATCCGGTGGGCCCCACGGGGAAATCACGTGGGCCCCACGGGGAAATCACGTGGGCCCCACCCGGAAATCACCTGGGGCCCACCCGGAAATCACGTGGGCCCGCAGGGGAAATCACGTGGGCCCCACCCGGAAATCACGTGGGCCCCCAGGGGAAATCACGTGGGCCCAACCCGGAAATCACGTGGGCCCCACCCGGAAATCACGTGGGCCCCACCCGGAAATCACGTGGGCCCCACCCGGAAATCACGTGGGCCCCACTCGGAAATCACGTGGGCCCCCAGGGGAAATCACGTGGGCCCCACCCGGAAATCACGTGGGCCCCACCCGGAAATCACGTGGGCCCCACCCGGAAATCACGTGGGCCCCACCCGGAAATCACGTGGGCCCCACCCGGAAATCACGTGGGCCCCACCCGGAAATCACGTGGGCCCCACCCGGAAATCACCTGGGGCCCACCCGGAAATCACGTGGGCCCCCAGGGGAAATCACGTGGGCCCCACCCGGAAATCACGTGGGCCCCACCCGGAAATCACGTGGGCCCCACCCGGAAATCACGTGGGCCCCACCCGGAAATCACGTGGGCCCCACCCGGAAATCACGTGGGGCCCCAGGGGAAATCACGTGGGCCCCACCCGGAAATCACGTGGGCCCCACCCGGAAATCACGTGGGCCCCACCCGGAAATCACCTGGGGCCCACCCGGAAATCACGTGGGCCCCCAGGGGAAATCACGTGGGCCCCACCCGGAAATCACGTGGGCCCCACCCGGAAATCACGTGGGCCCCACCCGGAAATCACGTGGGCCCCACCCGGAAATCACGTGGGCCCCACCCGGAAATCACGTGGGGCCCACCCGGAAATCACGTGGGCCCCACGGGGAAATCACGTGGGCCCCACCCGGAAATCACGTGGGCCCCACCCGGAAATCACGTGGGCCCCACCCGGAAATCACGTGGGCCCCACCCGGAAATCACGTGGGGCCCACCCGGAAATCCGGTGGGCCCCACGGGGAAATCACGTGGGCCCCACGGGGAAATCACGTGGGCCCCACCCGGAAATCACCTGGGGCCCACCCGGAAATCACGTGGGCCCCCAGGGGAAATCACGTGGGCCCCACCCGGAAATCACGTGGGCCCCCAGGGGAAATCACGTGGGCCCCACCCGGAAATCACGTGGGCCCCACCCGGAAATCACGTGGGCCCCACCCGGAAATCACGTGGGCCCCACCCGGAAATCACGTGGGCCCCCAGGGGAAATCACGTGGGCCCCACCCGGAAATCACGTGGGCCCCACCCGGAAATCACGTGGGCCCCACCCGGAAATCACGTGGGCCCCACCCGGAAATCACGTGGGCCCCACCCGGAAATCACCTGGGGCCCACCCGGAAATCACCTGGGCCCCACCCGGAAATCACCTGGGCCCCCAGGGGAAATCACGTGGGCCCCACCCGGAAATCACCTGGGGCCCACCCGGAAATCACCTGGGGCCCACCCGGAAATCACGTGGGCCCCCAGGGGAAATCACGTGGGCCCCACCCGGAAATCACGTGGGCCCCACCCGGAAATCACGTGGGCCCCACCCGGAAATCACGTGGGCCCCACCCGGAAATCACGTGGGCCCCACCCGGAAATCACGTGGGCCCCACCCGGAAATCACGTGGGCCCCACCCGGAAATCACGTGGGCCCCACCCGGAAATCACGTGGGCCCCACCCGGAAATCACGTGGGCCCCACCCGGAAATCACGTGGGCCCCACCCGGAAATCACGTGGGCCCCACCCGGAAATCACGTGGGCCCCACCCGGAAATCACGTGGGCCCCACCCGGAAATCACCTGGGGCCCACCCGGAAATCACCTGGGGCCCACCCGGAAATCACGTGGGCCCCCAGGGGAAATCACGTGGGCCCCACCCGGAAATCACGTGGGCCCCACCCGGAAATCACGTGGGCCCCACCCGGAAATCACGTGGGCCCCACCCGGAAATCACGTGGGCCCCACCCGGAAATCACGTGGGCCCCACCCGGAAATCACGTGGGGCCCACCCGGAAATCACGTGGGCCCCCAGGGGAAATCACGTGGGTCCCACCCGGAAATCACGTGGGCCCCACCCGGAAATCACGTGGGCCCCACCCGGAAATCACGTGGGCCCCACCCGGAAATCACGTGGGCCCCACCCGGAAATCACGTGGGCCCCACCCGGAAATCACGTGGGCCCCCAGGGGAAATCACGTGGGCCCCACCCGGAAATCACGTGGGCCCCACCCGGAAATCACGTGGGCCCCACCCGGAAATCACGTGGGCCCCACCCGGAAATCACGTGGGCCCCACCCGGAAATCACGTGGGCCCCACCCGGAAATCACGTGGGCCCCACCCGGAAATCACGTGGGCCCCACCCGGAAATCACGTGGGCCCCACCCGGAAATCAAGTGTGCCTCACCCGGAAATCACGTGGGCCCCACCCGGAAATCACGTGGGCCCCACCCGGAAATCACGTGGGCCCCACCCGGAAATCACGTGGGCCCCACCCGGAAATCACGTGGGCCACACGGGGAAATCACGTGGGCCCCACCCGGAAATCACGTGGGCCCCACCCGGAAATCACGTGGGCCCCACCCGGAAATCACGTGGGCCCCACCCGGAAATCACGTGGGCCCCACCCGGAAATCACGTGGGCCCCACCCGGAAATCACGTGGGCCCCCAGGGGAAATCACGTGGGCCCCACCCGGAAATCACGTGGGCCCCACAAGGAAATCACGTGGGCCCCACCCGGAAATCACGTGGGCCCCACCCGGAAATCACGTGGGCCCCACCCGGAAATCACGTGGGCCCCACCCGGAAATCACGTGGGCCCCACCCGGAAATCACGTGGGCCCCACCCGGAAATCACGTGGGCCCCACCCGGAAATCACGTGGGCCCCACCCGGAAATCACGTGGGCCCCACCCGGAAATCACGTGGGCCCCACGGGGAAATCACGTGGGCCCCACCCGGAAATCACGTGTGCCCCACCCGGAAATCTCGTGGGCCCCACCCGGAAATCACGTGGTCCCCACCCGGAAATCACGTGGGCCTCACCCGGAAATCACGTGGGCCCCACCCGGAAATCACGTGGGCCCCACCCGGAAATCACGTGGGCCCCACCCGGAAATCACGTGGGCCCCACCCGGAAATCACGTGGGCCCCACCCGGAAATCACGTGGGCCCCACCCGGAAATAAGGTGGGCCCCACCCGGAAATCACGTGGGCCCCACCCGGAAATCACGTGGGCCCCACGGGGAAATCACGTGGGCCCCACCTGGAAATCACGTGGGCCCCACCCGGAAATCACGTGGGCCCCACCCGGAAATCACGTGGGCCCCACCCGGAAGTCACGTGGGCCCCACCCGGGAAATCACGTGGGCCCCACCCGGAAATCACGTGGGCCCCACCCGGAAATCACGTGGGCCACACGGGGAAATCACGTGGGCCCCACCCGGAAATCACGTGGGCCCCACCCGGAAATCACGTGGGCCCCACCCGGAAATCACGTGGGCCCCACTCGGAAATCACGTGGGCCCCACCCGGAAATCACGTGGGCCCCACCCGGAAATCACGTGGGCCCCAACCGGAAATCACGTGTGCCTCACCCGGAAATCACGTGGGCCCCACCCGGAAATCACGTGGGCCCCACCCGGAAATCACGTGGGCCCCACCCGGAAATCACGTGGGCCCCACCCGGAAATCACGTGGGCCACACGGGGAAATCACGTGGGCCCCATCCGGAAATCACGTGGGCCCCACCCGGAAATCACGTGGGCCCCACCCGGAAATCACGTGGGCCCCACCCGGAAATCACGTGGGCCCCACCCGGAAATCACGTGGGCCCCACCCGGAAATCACGTGGGCCCCCAGGGGAAATCACGTGGGCCCCACCCGGAAATCACGTGGGCCCCACCCGGAAATCACGTGGGCCCCACCCGGAAATCAGGTGGGCCCCACCCGGAAATCACGTGGGCCCCACCCGGAAATCACGTGGGCCCCACCCGGAAATCACGTGGGCCCCACCCGGAAATCACGTGGGCCCCACCCGGAAATCACGTGGGCCCCACCCGGAAATCACGTGGGCCCCACGGGGAAATCACGTGGGCCCCACCCGGAAATCACGTGTGCCCCACCCGGAAATCACGTGGGCCCCACCCGGAAATCACGTGGGCCCCACCCGGAAATCACGTGGGCCCCACCCGGAAATCACGTGGGCCCCTCCCGGAAATCACGTGGGCCCCACCCGGAAATCACGTGGGCCCCACCCGGAAATCACGTGGGCCCCACCCGGAAATCACGTGGGCCCCACCCGGAAATCACGTGGGCCCCACCCGGAAATCACGTGGGCCCCACGGGGAAATCACGTGGGCCCCACCCGGAAATCAGGTGGGCCCCACCCGGAAATCACGTGGGCCCCACGGGGAAATCACGTGGGCCCCCAGGGGAAATCACGTGGGCCCCACCCGGAAATCACGTGGGCCCCACCCGGAAATCACGTGGGCCCCACCCGGAAATCACGTGGGCCCCACCCGGAAATCACGTGGGCCCCACCCGGAAATCACGTGGGCCCCACCCGGAAATCACGTGGGCCCCACGGGGAAATCACGTGGGCCCCACCCGGAAATCACGTGGGCCCCACCCGGAAATCACGTGGGCCCCACCCGGAAATCACGTGGGCCCCACCCGGAAATCACGTGGGCCCCACCCGGAAATCACGTGGGCCCCACGGGGAAATCACCTGGGCCCCACCCGGAAATCACGTGGGCCCCACCCGGAAATCACGTGGGCCCCACCCGGAAATCACGTGGGCCCCACCCGGAAATCACGTGGGCCCCACCCGGAAATCACGTGGGCCCCACCCGGAAATCACGTGGGCCCCACCCGGAAATCACGTGGGCCCCACGGGGAAATCACGTGGGCCCCACCCGGAAATCACGTGGGCCCCACCCGGAAATCACGTGGGCCCCACCCGGAAATCACGTGGGCCCCACCCGGAAATCACGTGGGCCCCACCCGGAAATCACGTGGGCCCCACCCGGAAATCACGTGGGCCCCACCCGGAAATCACGTGGGCCCCACCAGGAAATCACGTGGGCACCACCCGGAAATCACGTGGGCCCCACCCGGAAATCACGTGGGCCCCACCCGGAAATCACGTGGGCCCCACCCGGAAATCACGTGGGCCCCACGGGGAAATCACGTGGGCCCCACCCGGAAATCACGTGGGCCCCACCCGGAAATCACATGGGGCCCACCCGGAAATCACGTGGGCCCCACCGGGAAACCACGTGGGCCCCACGGGGAAATCACGTGGGCCCCCAGGGGAAGTCACGTGGGCCCCACCCGGAAATCACGTGGGCCCCACCCGGAAATCACGTGGGCCCCACCCGGAAATCACGTGGGCCCCACCCGGAAATCACGTGGGCCCCCAGGGGAAATCACGTGGGCCCCACCCGGAAATCACGTGGGCCCCACCCGGAAATCACGTGGGACCCACCCGGAAATCACGTGGGCCCCACCCGGAAATCACGTGGGCCCCACCCGGAAATCACGTGGGCCCCACGGGGAAATCCCGTGGGCCCCCAGGGGAAATCACGTGGGCCCCACCGGAAATCACGTGGGCCCCACCCGGAAATCACGTGGGCCCCCAGGGGAAATCCCGTGGGCCCCCAGGGGAAATCACGTGGGCCCCACCCGGAAATCACGTGGGCCACACCCGGAAATCACGTGGGCCCCCAGGGGAAATCACGTGGGCCCCACCCGGAAATCACGTGGGCCCCACCCGGAAATCACGTGGGCCCCACCCGGAAATCACGTGGGCCCCACCCGGAAATCACGTGGGCCCCACCCGGAAATCACGTGGGCCCCACCCGGAAATCACGTGGGCCCCACCCGGAAATCACGTGGGCCCCACCCGGAAATCACGTGGGCCCCACCCGGAAATCACGTGGGCCCCACCCGGAAATCACGTGGGCCCCCAGGGGAAATCACGTGGGCCCCACCCGGAAATCACGTGGGCCCCACCCGGAAATCACGTGGGCCCCACCCGGAAATCACGTGGGCCCCACCCGGAAATCACGTGGGCCCCACCCGGAAATCACGTGGGCCCCCAGGGGAAATCACGTGGGCCCCACCCGGAAATCACGTGGGCCCCACCCGGAAATCACGTGGGCCCCACCCGGAAATCACGTGGGCCCCACCCGGAAATCACGTGGGCCCCACCCGGAAATCACGTGGGCCCCACCCGGAAATCACGTGGGCCCCACCCGGAATTCACGTGGGCCCCCAGGGGAAATCACGTGGGCCCCACCCGGAAATCACGTGGGCCCCACCCGGAAATCACGTTGGCCCCACCCGGAAATCACGTGGGCCCCACCCGGAAATCACGTGGGCCCCACCCGGAAATCACGTGGGCCCCACCCGGAAATCACGTGGGCCCCCAGGGGAAATCACGTGGGCCCCACCCGGAAATCACGTGGGCCCCACCCGGAAATCACGTGGGCCCCACCCGGAAATCACGTGGGCCCCACCCGGAAATCACGTGGGCCCCACCCGGAAATCACGTGGGCCCCCAGGGAAATCACGTGGGCCCCACCCGGAAATCACGTGGGCCCCACCCGGAAATCACGTGGGCCCCACCCGGAAATCACGTGGGCCCCACCCGGAAATCACGTGGGCCCCACCCGGAAATCACGTGGGCCCCCAGGGAAATCACGTGGGCCCCACCCGGAAATCACGTGGGCCCCACCCGGAAATCACGTGGGCCCCACCCGGAAATCACGTGGGCCCCACCCGGAAATCACGTGGGCCCCACCCGGAAATCACGTGGGCCCCACCCGGAAATCACGTGGGCCCCACCCGGAAATCACGTGGGCCCCACCCGGAAATCACGTGGGGCCCACCCGGAAATCACGTGGGCCCCCAGGGGAAATCACGTGGGCCCCACCCGGAAATCACGTGGGCCCCACCCGGAAATCACGTGGGCCCCACCCGGAAATCACGTGGGCCCCACCCGGAAATCACGTGGGCCCCACCCGGAAATCACGTGGGCCCCACCCGGAAATCACGTGGGCCCCCAGGGGAAATCACGTGGGCCCCACCCGGAAATCACGTGGGCCCCACCCGGAAATCACGTGGGCCCCACCCGGAAATCACGTGGGCCCCACCCGGAAATCACGTGGGCCCCACCCGGAAATCACGTGGGCCCCACCCGGAAATCACGTGGGCCCCACCCGGAAATCACGTGGGCCCCACCCGGAAATCACGTGGGCCCCACCCGGAAATCAAGTGTGCCTCACCCGGAAATCACGTGGGCCCCACCCGGAAATCACGTGGGCCCCACCCGGAAATCACGTGGGCCCCACCCGGAAATCACGTGGGCCCCACCCGGAAATCACGTGGGCCACACGGGGAAATCACGTGGGCCCCACCCGGAAATCACGTGGGCCCCACCCGGAAATCACGTGGGCCCCACCCGGAAATCACGTGGGCCCCACCCGGAAATCACGTGGGCCCCACCCGGAAATCACGTGGGCCCCCAGGGGAAATCACGTGGGCCCCACCCGGAAATCACGTGGGCCCCACAAGGAAATCACGTGGGCCCCACCCGGAAATCACGTGGGCCCCACCCGGAAATCACGTGGGCCCCACCCGGAAATCACGTGGGCCCCATCCGGAAATCACGTGGGCCCCACCCGGAAATCACGTGGGCCCCACCCGGAAATCACGTGGGCCCCACCCGGAAATCACGTGGGCCCCACCCGGAAATCACGTGGGCCCCACCCGGAAATCACGTGGGCCCCACGGGGAAATCACGTGGGCCCCACCCGGAAATCACGTGTGCCCCACCCGGAAATCTCGTGGGCCCCACCCGGAAATCACGTGGGCCCCACCCGGAAATCACGTGGGCCTCACCCGGAAATCACGTGGGCCCCACCCGGAAATCACGTGGGCCCCACCCGGAAATCACGTGGGCCCCACCCGGAAATCACGTGGGCCCCACCCGGAAATCACGTGGGCCCCACCCGGAAATCACGTGGGCCCCACCCGGAAATAAGGTGGGCCCCACCCGGAAATCACGTGGGCCCCACCCGGAAATCACGTGGGCCCCACGGGGAAATCACGTGGGCCCCCAGGGGAAATCACGTGGGCCCCACCCGGAAATCACGTGGGCCCCACCCGGAAATCACGTGGGCCCCACCCGGAAATCACGTGGGCCCCACCCGGAAATCACGTGGGCCCCACCCGGAAATCACGTGGGCCCCACCCGGAAATCACGAGGGCCCCCAGGGGAAATCACGTGGGCCCCACCCGGAAATCACGTGGGCCCCACCCGGAAATCACATGGGCCCCACCCGGAAATCACGTGGGCCCCACGGGGAAATCACGTGGGCCCCACCTGGAAATCACGTGGGCCCCACCCGGAAATCACGTGGGCCCCACCCGGAAATCACGTGGGCCCCACCCGGAAGTCACGTGGGCCCCACCCGGGAAATCACGTGGGCCCCACCCGGAAATCACGTGGGCCCCACCCGGAAATCACGTGGGCCACACGGGGAAATCACGTGGGCCCCACCCGGAAATCACGTGGGCCCCACCCGGAAATCACGTGGGCCCCACCCGGAAATCACGTGGGCCCCACTCGGAAATCACGTGGGCCCCACCCGGAAATCACGTGGGCCCCACCCGGAAATCACGTGGGCCCCAACCGGAAATCACGTGTGCCTCACCCGGAAATCACGTGGGCCCCACCCGGAAATCACGTGGGCCCCACCCGGAAATCACGTGGGCCCCACCCGGAAATCACGTGGGCCCCACCCGGAAATCACGTGGGCCACACGGGGAAATCACGTGGGCCCCATCCGGAAATCACGTGGGCCCCACCCGGAAATCACGTGGGCCCCACCCGGAAATCACGTGGGCCCCACCCGGAAATCACGTGGGCCCCACCCGGAAATCACGTGGGCCCCACCCGGAAATCACGTGGGCCCCCAGGGGAAATCACGTGGGCCCCACCCGGAAATCACGTGGGCCCCACCCGGAAATCACGTGGGCCCCACCCGGAAATCAGGTGGGCCCCACCCGGAAATCACGTGGGCCCCACCCGGAAATCACGTGGGCCCCACCCGGAAATCACGTGGGCCCCACCCGGAAATCACGTGGGCCCCACCCGGAAATCACGTGGGCCCCACCCGGAAATCACGTGGGCCCCACGGGGAAATCACGTGGGCCCCACCCGGAAATCACGTGTGCCCCACCCGGAAATCACGTGGGCCCCACCCGGAAATCACGTGGGCCCCACCCGGAAATCACGTGGGCCCCACCCGGAAATCACGTGGGCCCCTCCCGGAAATCACGTGGGCCCCACCCGGAAATCACGTGGGCCCCACCCGGAAATCACGTGGGCCCCACCCGGAAATCACGTGGGCCCCACGGGGAAATCACGTGGGCCCCACCCGGAAATCAGGTGGGCCCCACCCGGAAATCACGTGGGCCCCACGGGGAAATCACGTGGGCCCCCAGGGGAAATCACGTGGGCCCCACCCGGAAATCACGTGGGCCCCACCCGGAAATCACGTGGGCCCCACCCGGAAATCACGTGGGCCCCACCCGGAAATCACGTGGGCCCCACGGGGAAATCACGTGGGCCCCACCCGGAAATCACGTGGGCCCCACCCGGAAATCACGTGGGCCCCACCCGGAAATCACGTGGGCCCCACCCGGAAATCACGTGGGCCCCACCCGGAAATCACGTGGGCCCCACCCGGAAATCACGTGGGCCCCACGGGGAAATCACGTGGGCCCCACCCGGAAATCACGTGGGCCCCACCCGGAAATCACGTGGGCCCCACGGGGAAATCACGTGGGCCCCACCCGGAAATCACGTGGGCCCCACCCGGAAATCACGTGGGCCCCACCCGGAAATCACGTGGGCCCCACCCGGAAATCACGTGGGCCCCACCCGGAAATCACGTGGGCCCCACGGGGAAATCACGTGGGCCCCACCCGGAAATCACGTGGGCCCCACCCGGAAATCACGTGGGCCCCACCCGGAAATCACGTGGGCCCCACCCGGAAATCACGTGGGCCCCACCCGGAAATCACGTGGGCCCCACGGGGAAATCACCTGGGCCCCACCCGGAAATCACGTGGGCCCCACCCGGAAATCACGTGGGCCCCACCCGGAAATCACGTGGGCCCCACCCGGAAATCACGTGGGCCCCACCCGGAAATCACGTGGGCCCCACCCGGAAATCACGTGGGCCCCACCCGGAAATCACGTGGGCCCCACGGGGAAATCACGTGGGCCCCACCCGGAAATCACGTGGGCCCCACCCGGAAATCACGTGGGCCCCACCCGGAAATCACGTGGGCCCACCCGGAAATCACGTGGGCCCCACCCGGAAATCACGTGGGCCCCACCCGGAAATCACGTGGGCCCCACCCGGAAATCACGTGGGCCCCACCCGGAAATCACGTGGGCCCCACCCGGAAATCACGTGGGCACCACCCGGAAATCACGTGGGCCCCACCCGGAAATCACGTGGGCCCCACCCGGAAATCACGTGGGCCCCACCCGGAAATCACGTGGGCCCCACGGGGAAATCACGTGGGCCCCACCCGGAAATCACGTGGGCCCCACCCGGAAATCACATGGGGCCCACCCGGAAATCACGTGGGCCCCACCGGGAAACCACGTGGGCCCCACGGGGAAATCACGTGGGCCCCCAGGGGAAGTCACGTGGGCCCCACCCGGAAATCACGTGGGCCCCACCCGGAAATCACGTGGGCCCCACCCGGAAATCACGTGGGCCCCACCCGGAAATCACGTGGGCCCCACCCGGAAATCACGTGGGCCCCCAGGGGAAATCACGTGGGCCCCACCCGGAAATCACGTGGGCCCCACCCGGAAATCACGTGGGACCCACCCGGAAATCACGTGGGCCCCACCCGGAAATCACGTGGGCCCCCAGGGGAAATCCCGTGGGCCCCCAGGGGAAATCACGTGGGCCCCACACGGAAATCACGTGGGCCACACCCGGAAATCACGTGGGCCCCCAGGGGAAATCACGTGGGCCCCACCCGGAAATCACGTGGGCCCCACCCGGAAATCACGTGGGCCCCACCCGGAAATCACGTGGGCCCCACCCGGAAATCACGTGGGCCCCACCCGGAAATCACGTGGGCCCCACCCGGAAATCACGTGGGCCCCACCCGGAAATCACGTGGGCCCCACCCGGAAATCACGTGGGCCCCACCCGGAAATCACGTGGGCCCCCAGGGGAAATCACGTGGGCCCCACCCGGAAATCACGTGGGCCCCACCCGGAAATCACGTGGGCCCCACCCGGAAATCACGTGGGCCCCACCCGGAAATCACGTGGGCCCCCAGGGGAAATCACGTGGGCCCCACCCGGAAATCACGTGGGCCCCACCCGGAAATCACGTGGGCCCCACCCGGAAATCACGTGGGCCCCACCCGGAAATCACGTGGGCCCCACCCGGAAATCACGTGGGCCCCACCCGGAAATCACGTGGGCCCCACCCGGAAATCACGTGGGCCCCACCCGGAATTCACGTGGGCCCCCAGGGGAAATCACGTGGGCCCCACCCGGAAATCACGTGGGCCCCACCCGGAAATCACGTTGGCCCCACCCGGAAATCACGTGGGCCCCACCCGGAAATCACGTGGGCCCCACCCGGAAATCACGTGGGCCCCACCCGGAAATCACGTGGGCCCCCAGGGGAAATCACGTGGGCCCCACCCGGAAATCACGTGGGCCCCACCCGGAAATCACGTGGGCCCCACCCGGAAATCACGTGGGCCCCACCCGGAAATCATGTGGGCCCCACCCGGAAATCACGTGGGCCCCACCCGGAAATCACGTGGGCCCCCAGGGGAAATCACGTGGGCCCCACCCGGAAATCACGTGGGCCCCACCCGGAAATCACGTGGGCCCCCAGGGAAATCACGTGGGCCCCACCCGGAAATCACGTGGGCCCCACCCGGAAATCACGTGGGCCCCACCCGGAAATCACGTGGGCCCCACCCGGAAATCACGTGGGCCCCACCCGGAAATCACGTGGGCCCCCAGGGAAATCACGTGGGCCCCACCCGGAAATCACGTGGGCCCCACCCGGAAATCACGTGGGCCCCACCCGGAAATCACGTGGGCCCCACCCGGAAATCACGTGGGCCCCACCCGGAAATCACGTGGGCCCCACCCGGAAATCACGTGGGCCCCACCCGGAAATCACGTGGGCCCCACCCGGAAATCACGTGGGCCCCACCCGGAAATCACGTGGGCCCCACCCGGAAATCACGTGGGCCCCACCCGGAAATCACGTGGGCCCCACCCGGAAATCACGTGGGCCCCACGGGGAAATCACGTGGGCCCCACCCGGAAATCACGTGGGCTCCACCCGGAAATCACGTGGGCCCCACCCGGAAATCACGTGGGCCCCACCCGGAAATCACGTGGGCCCCACCCGGAAATCACGTGGGCCCCACGGGGAAATCACGTGGGCCCCACCCGGAAATCACGTGTGCCTCACCCGGAAATCACGTGGGCCCCACCCGGAAATCACGTGGGCCCCACCCGGAAATCACGTGGGCCCCACCCGGAAATCACGTGGGCCCCCCCCGGAAATCACGTGGGCCCCCAGGGGAAATCACGTGGGCCCCACCCGGAAATCACGTGGGCCCCACCCGGAAATCACGTGGGCCCCACCCGGAAATCAGGTGGGCCCCACCCGGAAATCACGTGGGCCCCATCCGGAAATCACGTGGGCCCCACCCGGAAATCACGTGGGCCCCACCCGGAAATCACGTGGGCCCCACCCGGAAATCACGTGGGCCCCACCCGGAAATCACGTGGGCCCCACCCGGAAATCACGTGGGCCCCACGGGGAAATCACGTGGGCCCCACCCGGAAATCACGTGTGCCTCACCCGGAAATCACGTGGGCCCCACCCGGAAATCACGTGGGCCCCACCCGGAAATCACGTGGGCCCCACCCGGAAATCACGTGGGCCCCCCCCGGAAATCACGTGGGCCCCCAGGGGAAATCACGTGGGCCCCACCCGGAAATCACGTGGGCCCCACCCGGAAATCACGTGGGCCCCACCCGGAAATCAGGTGGGCCCCACCCGGAAATCACGTGGGCCCCATCCGGAAATCACGTGGGCCCCACCCGGAAATCACGTGGGCCCCACCCGGAAATCACGTGGGCCCCACCCGGAAATCACGTGGGCCCCACCCGGAAATCACGTGGGCCCCACCCGGAAATCACGTGGGCCCCACGGGGAAATCACGTGGGCCCCACTCGGAAATCACGTGTGCCCCACCCGGAAATCACGTGGGCCCCACGGGGAAATCACGTGGGCCCCCAGGGGAAATCACGTGGGCCCCACCCGGAAATCACGTGGGCCCCACCCGGAAATCACGTGGGCCCCACCCGGAAATCACGTGGGCCCCACCCGAAATCACGTGGGCCCCACCCGGAAATCACGTGGGCCCCACCCGGAAATCACGTGGGCCCCACCCGGAAATCACGTGGGCCCCCAGGGGAAATCACGTGGGCCCCACCCGGAAATCACGTGGGCCCCACCCCACGTGGGCCCCACCCGGAAATCACGTGGGCCCCACCCGGAAATCACGTGGGCCCCACCCGGAAATCACTTGGACCCCACCCGGAAATCACGTGGGCCCCACCCGGAATTCACGTGGGCCCCACGGGGAAATCACGTGGGCCCCACCTGGAAATCACGTGGGCCCCACCCGGAAATCACGTGGGCCCCACTCGGAAATCACGTGGGGCCCACCCGGAAATCACGTGGGCCCCACGGGGAAATCACGTGGGCCCCACCCGGAAATCACGTGGGCCCCACCCGGAAATCACGTGGGCCCCACCCGGAAATCACGTGGGCCCCACGGGGAAATCACGTGGGCCCCACCCGGAAATCACGTGGGCCCCACTCGGAAATCACGTGGGGCCCACCCGGAAATCACGTGGGCCCCACGGGGAAATCACGTGGGCCCCACCCGGAAATCACGTGGGCCCCACCCGGACATCCCGTGGGCCCCACCCGGAAATCCCGTGGGCCCCACGGGGAAATCACGTGGGCCCCACCCGGAAATCACGTGTGACTCACCCGGAAATCACGTGGGCCCCACCCGGAAGTCACGTGGGCCCCACCCGGGAAATCACGTGGGCCCCACCCGGAAATCACGTGGGCCCCACCCGGAAATCACGTGGGCCACACGGGGAAATCACGTGGGCCCCACCCGGAAATCACGTGGGCCCCACCCGGAAATCACGTGGGCCCCACCCGGAAATCACGTGGGCCCCACTCGGAAATCACGTGGGCCCCACCCGGAAATCACGTGGGCCCCACCCGGAAATCACGTGGGCCCCACCCGGAAATCACGTGTGCCTCACCCGGAAATCACGTGGGCCCCACCCGGAAATCACGTGGGCCCCACCCGGAAATCACGTGGGCCCCACCCGGAAATCACGTGGGCCCCACCCGGAAATCACGTGGGCCACACGGGGAAATCACGTGGGCCCCATCCGGAAATCACGTGGGCCCCACCCGGAAATCACGTGGGCCCCACCCGGAAATCACGTGGGCCCCACCCGGAAATCACGTGGGCCCCACCCGGAAATCACGTGGGCCCCACCCGGAAATCACGTGGGCCCCCAGGGGAAATCACGTGGGCCCCACCCGGAAATCACGTGGGCCCCACCCGGAAATCACGTGGGCCCCACCCGGAAATCAGGTGGGCCCCACCCGGAAATCACGTGGGCCCCACCCGGAAATCACGTGGGCCCCACCCGGAAATCACGTGGGCCCCACCCGGAAATCACGTGGGCCCCACCCGGAAATCACGTGGGCCCCACCCGGAAATCACGTGGGCCCCACGGGGAAATCACGTGGGCCCCACCCGGAAATCACGTGTGCCCCACCCGGAAATCACGTGGGCCCCACCCGGAAATCACGTGGGCCCCATCCGGAAATCACGTGGGCCCCTCCCGGAAATCACGTGGGCCCCACCCGGAAATCACGTGGGCCCCACCCGGAAATCACGTGGGCCCCACCCGGAAATCACGTGGGCCCCACCCGGAAATCACGTGGGCCCCACCCGGAAATCACGTGGGCCCCACGGGGAAATCACGTGGGCCCCACCCGGAAATCAGGTGGGCCCCACCCGGAAATCACGTGGGCCCCACGGGGAAATCACGTGGGCCCCCAGGGGAAATCACGTGGGCCCCACCCGGAAATCACGTGGGCCCCACCCGGAAATCACGTGGGCGCCACCCGGAAATCACGTGGGCCCCACCCGGAAATCACGTGGGCCCCACCCGGAAATCACGTGGGCCCCACCCGGAAATCACGTGGGCCCCACGGGGAAATCACGTGGGCCCCACCCGGAAATCACGTGGGCCCCACCCGGAAATCACGTGGGCCCCACCCGGAAATCACGTGGGCCCCACCCGGAAATCACGTGGGCCCCACGGGGAAATCACCTGGGCCCCACCCGGAAATCACGTGGGCCCCACCCGGAAATCACGTGGGCCCCACCCGGAAATCACGTGGGCCCCACCCGGAAATCACGTGGGCCCCACCCGGAAATCAAGTGGGCCCCACCCGGAAATCACGTGGGCCCCACCCGGAAATCACGTGGGCCCCACGGGGAAATCACGTGGGCCCCACCCGGAAATCACGTGGGCCCCACCCGGAAATCACGTGGGCCCCACCCGGAAATCACGTGGGCCCCACCCGGAAATCACGTGGGCCCCACCCGGAAATCACGTGGGCCCCACCCGGAAATCACGTGGGCCCCACCCGGAAATCACGTGGGCCCCACCCGGAAATCACGTGGGCCCCACCCGGAAATCACGTGGGCCCCACCCGGAAATCACGTGGGCCCCACCCGGAAATCACGTGGGCCCCACCCGGAAATCACGTGGGCCCCACCCGGAAATCACGTGGGCCCCACGGGGAAATCACGTGGGCCCCACCCGGAAATCACGTGGGCCCCACCCGGAAATCACATGGGGCCCACCCGGAAATCACGTGGGCCCCACCGGGAAACCACGTGGGCCCCACGGGGAAATCACGTGGGCCCCCAGGGGAAGTCACGTGGGCCCCACCCGGAAATCACGTGGGCCCCACCCGGAAATCACGTGGGCCCCACCCGGAAATCACGTGGGCCCCACGGGGAAATCACGTGGGCCCCACCCGGAAATCACGTGGGCCCCACCCGGAAATCACGTGGGCCCCATCCGGAAATCACGTGGGCCCCACCCGGAAATCACGTGGGCCCCACCCGGAAATCACGTGGGCCCCACCCGGAAATCACGTGGGCCCCACCCGGAAATCACGTGGGCCCCACCCGGAAATCACGTGGGCCCCATCCTGAAATCACGTGGGCCCCACCCGGAAATCACGTGGGCCCCACCCGGAAATCACGTGGGCCCCACCCGGAAATCACGTGGGCCCCACCCGGAAATCACGTGGGCCCCACCCGGAAATCACGTGGGCCCCACCCGGAAATCACGTGGGCCCCACCCGGAAATCACGTGGGGCCCACCCGGAAATCCGGTGGGCCCCACGGGGAAATCACGTGGGCCCCACCCGGAAATCACGTGGGCCCCACCCGGAAATCACGTGGGCCCCACCCGGAAATCACGTGGGCCCCACCCGGAAATCACGTGGGCCCCACCCGGAAATCACGTGGGCCCCACCCGGAAATCACGTGGGCCCCCAGGGGAAATCACGTGGGCCCCACCCGGAAATCACGTGGGCCCCACCCGGAAATCACGTGGGCCCCACCCGGAAATCACGTGGGCCCCACGGGGAAATCACGTGGGCCCCACCCGGAAATCACGTGGGCCCCACCCGGAAATCACGTGGGCCCCACCGGAAATCACGTGGGCCCCAGCCGGAAAACACGTGGGCCCCACCCGGAAATCACGTGGGCCCCACCCGGAAATCACGTGGGCCCCACGGGGAAATCACGTGGGCCCCACCCGGAAATCACGTGGGCCCCACCCAGAAATCACGTGGGCCCCACCCGGAAATCACGTGGGGCCCACCCGGAAATCACGTGGGCCCCACGGGGAAATCACGTGGGCCCCACCCGGAAATCACGTGGGCCCCACCCGGAAATCACGTGGGCCCCACCCGGAAATCACGTGGGCCCCACCCGGAAATCACGTGGGCCCCACGGGGAAATCACGTGGGCCCCACCCGGAAATCACGTGTGACTCACCCGGAAATCACGTGGGCCCCACCCGGAAATCACGTGGGCCCCACCCGGAAATCACGTGGGCCCCACCCGGAAATCACGTGGGCCACACGGGGAAATCACGTGGGCCCCACCCGGAAATCACGTGGGCCCCACCCGGAAATCACGTGGGCCCCACCCGGAAATCACGAGGGCCCCACCCGGAAATCACGTGGGCCCCACCCGGAAATCACGTGGGCCCCCAGGGGAAATCACGTGGGCACCACCCGGAAATCACGTGGGCCCCACCCGGAAATCACGTGGGCCCCACCCGGAAATCACGTGGGCCCCACCCGGAAATCACGTGGGCCCCACCCGGAAATCACGTGGGCCCCACCCGGAAATCACGTGGGCCCCACCCGGAAATCACGTGGGCCCCACCCGGAAATCTCGTGGGCCCCACCCGGAAATCACGTGGGCCCCACCCGGAAATCACGTGGGCCCCACGGGGAAATCACGTGTGCCCCACCCGGAAATCACGTGGGCCCCACCCGGAAATCACGTGGGCCCCACCCGGAAATCACGTGGGCCCCACCCGGAAATCACGTGGGCCCCACCCGGAAATCACGTGGGCCCCCAGGGGAAATCACGTGGGCCCCACCCGGAAATCACGTGGGCCCCACCCGGAAATCACGTGGGCCCCACCCGGAAATCACGTGGGCCCCACGGGGAAATCACGTGGGCCCCACCCGGAAATCACGTGGGCCCCACCCGGAAATCACGTGGGCCCCACCCGGAAATCACGTGGGGCCCACCCGGAAATCACGTGGGCCCCACGGGGAAATCACCTGGGCCCCACCCGGAAATCATGTGGGCCCCACCCGGAAATCACGTGGGCCCCACCCGGAAATCACGTGGGCCCCACCCGGAAATCACGTGGGCCCCACCCGGAAATCACGTGGGCCCCACCCGGAAATCACGTGGGGCCCACCCGGAAATCACGTGGGCCCCCAGGGGAAATCACGTGGGCCCCACCCGGAAATCACGTGGACCCCACCCGGAAATCACGTGGGCCCCACCCGGAAATCACGTGGGCCCCACCCGGAAATCACGTGGGCCCCACCCGGAAATCACGTGGGCCCCACACGGAAATCACATGGGCCCCACCCGGAAATCACGTGGGGCCCACCCGGAAATCACGTGGGCCTCCAGGGGAAATCACGTGGGTCCCACCCGGAAATCACGTGGGCCCCACCCGGAAATCACGTGGGCCCCACCCGGAAATCACGTGGGCCCCACCCGGAAATCACGTGGGCCCCACCCGGAAATCACGTGGGCCCCACCCGGAAATCACGTGGGCCCCACCTGGAAATCACGTGGGGCCCACCCGGAAATCACGTGGGCCCCCAGGGGAAATCACGTGGGCCCCACCCGGAAATCACGTGGGCCCCACCCGGAAATCACGTGGGCCCCACCCGGAAATCACGTGGGCCCCACCCGGAAATCACGTGGGCCCCACCCGGAAATCACGTGGGCCCCACCCGGAAATCACGTGGGCCCCACCCGGAAATCACGTGGGCCCCACCCGGAAATCACGTGGGCCCCACCCGGAAATCACGTGGGCCCCACCCGGAAATCACGTGTGCCTCACCCGGAAATCACGTGGGCCCCACCCGGAAATCACGTGGGCCCCACCCGGAAATCACGTGGGCCCCACTCGGAAATCACGTGGGCCCCACCCGGAAATCACGTGGGCCACACGGGGAAATCACGTGGGCCCCACCCGGAAATCACGTGGGCCCCACCCGGAAATCACGTGGGCCCCACCCGGAAATCACGTGGGCCCCACCCGGAAATCACGTGGGCCCCACCCGGAAATCACGTGGGCCCCCAGGGGAAATCACGTGGGCCCCACCCGGAAATCACGTGGGCCCCACCCGGAAATCACGTGGGCCCCACACGGAAATCACGTGGGCCCCACCCGGAAATCACGTGGGCCCCACCCGGAAATCACGTGGGCCCCACCCGGAAATCACGTGGGCCCCACCCGGAAATCACGTGGGCCCCACCCGGAAATCACGTGGGCCCCACCCGGAAATCACGTGGGCCCCACCCGGAAATCACGTGGGCCCCACCCGGAAATCACGTGGGCCCCACCCGGAAATCACGTGGGCCCCACCCGGAAATCACGTGGGCCCCACCCGGAAATCACGTGGGCCCCACGGGGAAATCACGTGGGCCCCACGGGGAAATCACGTGGGCCCCACCCGGAAATCACGTGGGCCCCACCCGGAAATCACGTGGGCCCCACCCGGAAATCACGTGGGCCCCACCCGGAAATCACGTGGGCCCCACCCGGAAATCACGTGGGGCCCACCCGGAAATCACGTGGGCCCCCAGGGGAAATCACGTGGGCCCCACCCGGAAATCACGTGGGCCCCACCCGGAAATCACGTGGGCCCCACCCGGAAATCACGTGGGCCCCACCCGGAAATCACGTGGGCCCCACCCGGAAATCACGTGGGCCCCACACGGAAATCACATGGGCCCCACCCGGAAATCACGTGGGGCCCACCCGGAAATCACGTGGGCCTCCAGGGGAAATCACGTGGGTCCCACCCGGAAATCACGTGGGCCCCACCCGGAAATCACGTGGGCCCCACCCGGAAATCACGTGGGCCCCACCCGGAAATCACGTGGGCCCCACCCGGAAATCACGTGGGCCCCACCCGGAAATCACGTGGGCCCCACCTGGAAATCACGTGGGGCCCACCCGGAAATCACGTGGGCCCCCAGGGGAAATCACGTGGGCCCCACCCGGAAATCACGTGGGCCCCACCCGGAAATCACGTGGGCCCCACCCGGAAATCACGTGGGCCCCACCCGGAAATCACGTGGGCCCCACCCGGAAATCACGTGGGCCCCACCCGGAAATCACGTGGGCCCCACCCGGAAATCACGTGGGCCCCACCCGGAAATCACGTGGGCCCCACGGGGAAATCACGTGGGCCCCACCCGGAAATCACGTGTGCCTCAACCGGAAATCACGTGGGCCCCACCCGGAAATCACGTGGGCCCCACCCGGAAATCACGTGGGCCCCACTCGGAAATCACGTGGGCCCCACCCGGAAATCACGTGGGCCACACGGGGAAATCACGTGGGCCCCACCCGGAAATCACGTGGGCCCCACCCGGAAATCACGTGGGCCCCACCCGGAAATCACGTGGGCCCCACCCGGAAATCACGTGGGCCCCACCCGGAAATCACGTGGGCCCCCAGGGGAAATCACGTGGGCCCCACCCGGAAATCACGTGGGCCCCACCCGGAAATCACGTGGGCCCCACCCGGAAATCACGTGGGCCCCACACGGAAATCACGTGGGCCCCACCCGGAAATCACGTGGGCCCCACCCGGAAATCACGTGGGCCCCACCCGGAAATCACGTGGGCCCCACCCGGAAATCACGTGGGCCCCACCCGGAAATCACGTGGGCCCCACCCGGAAATCACGTGGGCCCCACCCGGAAATCACGTGGGCCCCACCCGGAAATCACGTGGGCCCCACCCGGAAATCACGTGGGCCCCACCCGGAAATCACGTGGGCCCCACCCGGAAATCACGTGGGCCCCACGGGGAAATCACGTGGGCCCCACCCGGAAAACACGTGTGCCCCACCCGGAAATCACGTGGGCCCCACCCGGAAATCACGTGGGCCCCACCCGGAAATCACGTGGGCCCCACCCGGAAATCACGTGGGCCCCACCCGGAAATCACGTGGGGCCCACCCGGAAATCACGTGGGCCCCCAGGGGAAATCACGTGGGCCCCACCCGGAAATCACGTGGGCCCCACCCGGAAATCACGTGGGCCCCACCCGGAAATCACGTGGGCCCCACCCGGAAATCACGTGGGCCCCACCCGGAAATCACGTGGGCCCCACACGGAAATCACATGGGCCCCACCCGGAAATCACGTGGGGCCCACCCGGAAATCACGTGGGCCTCCAGGGGAAATCACGTGGGTCCCACCCGGAAATCACGTGGGCCCCACCCGGAAATCACGTGGGCCCCACCCGGAAATCACGTGGGCCCCACCCGGAAATCACGTGGGCCCCACCCGGAAATCACGTGGGCCCCACCCGGAAATCACGTGGGCCCCACCTGGAAATCACGTGGGGCCCACCCGGAAATCACGTGGGCCCCCAGGGGAAATCACGTGGGCCCCACCCGGAAATCACGTGGGCCCCACCCGGAAATCACGTGGGCCCCACCCGGAAATCACGTGGGCCCCACCCGGAAATCACGTGGGCCCCACCCGGAAATCACGTGGGCCCCACCCGGAAATCACGTGGGCCCCACCCGGAAATCACGTGGGCCCCACCCGGAAATCACGTGGGCCCCACCCGGAAATCACGTGGGCCCCACCCGGAAATCACGTGGGCCCCACCCGGAAATCACGTGGGCCCCACCCGGAAATCACGTGGGCCCCACGGGGAAATCACGTGGGCCCCACCCGGAAAACACGTGTGCCCCACCCGGAAATCACGTGGGCCCCACCCGGAAATCACGTGGGCCCCACCCGGAAAACACGTGTGCCCCACCCGGAAATCACGTGGGCCCCACCCGGAAATCACGTGGGCCCCACCCGGAAATCACGTGGGCCCCACCCGGAAATCACGTGGGCCCCACCCGGAAATCACGTGGGGCCCACCCGGAAATCACGTGGGCCCCCAGGGGAAATCACGTGGGCCCCACCCGGAAATCACGTGGGCCCCACCCGGAAATCACGTGGGCCCCACCCGGAAATCACGTGGGCCCCACCCGGAAATCACGTGGGCCCCACCCGGAAATCACGTGGGCCCCACACGGAAATCACATGGGCCCCACCCGGAAATCACGTGGGGCCCACCCGGAAATCACGTGGGCCTCCAGGGGAAATCACGTGGGTCCCACCCGGAAATCACGTGGGCCCCACCCGGAAATCACGTGGGCCCCACCCGGAAATCACGTGGGCCCCACCCGGAAATCACGTGGGCCCCACCCGGAAATCACGTGGGCCCCACCCGGAAATCACGTGGGCCCCACCTGGAAATCACGTGGGGCCCACCCGGAAATCACGTGGGCCCCCAGGGGAAATCACGTGGGCCCCACCCGGAAATCACGTGGGCCCCACCCGGAAATCACGTGGGCCCCACCCGGAAATCACGTGGGCCCCACCCGGAAATCACGTGGGCCCCACCCGGAAATCACGTGGGCCCCACCCGGAAATCACGTGGGCCCCACCCGGAAATCACGTGGGCCCCACCCGGAAATCACGTGGGCCCCACCCGGAAATCACGTGGGCCCCACCCGGAAATCACGTGTGCCTCACCCGGAAATCACGTGGGCCCCACCCGGAAATCACGTGGGCCCCACCCGGAAATCACGTGGGCCCCACTCGGAAATCACGTGGGCCCCACCCGGAAATCACGTGGGCCACACGGGGAAATCACGTGGGCCCCACCCGGAAATCACGTGGGCCCCACCCGGAAATCACGTGGGCCCCACCCGGAAATCACGTGGGCCCCACCCGGAAATCACGTGGGCCCCACCCGGAAATCACGTGGGCCCCCAGGGGAAATCACGTGGGCCCCACCCGGAAATCACGTGGGCCCCACCCGGAAATCACGTGGGCCCCACCCGGAAATCACGTGGGCCCCACACGGAAATCACGTGGGCCCCACCCGGAAATCACGTGGGCCCCACCCGGAAATCACGTGGGCCCCACCCGGAAATCACGTGGGCCCCACCCGGAAATCACGTGGGCCCCACCCGGAAATCACGTGGGCCCCACCCGGAAATCACGTGGGCCCCACCCGGAAATCACGTGGGCCCCACCCAGAAATCACGTGGGCCCCACCCGGAAATCACGTGGGCCCCACCCGGAAATCACGTGGGCCCCACCCGGAAATCACGTGGGCCCCACGGGGAAATCACGTGGGCCCCACCCGGAAAACACGTGTGCCCCACCCGGAAATCACGTGGGCCCCACCCGGAAATCACGTGGGCCCCACCCGGAAATCACGTGGGCCCCACCCGGAAATCACGTGGGCCCCACCCGGAAATCACGTGGGGCCCACCCGGAAATCACGTGGGCCCCCAGGGGAAATCACGTGGGCCCCACCCGGAAATCACGTGGGCCCCACCCGGAAATCACGTGGGCCCCACCCGGAAATCACGTGGGCCCCACCCGGAAATCACGTGGGCCCCACCCGGAAATCACGTGGGGCCCACCCGGAAATCACGTGGGCCCCACGGGGAAATCACGTGGGCCCCACCCGGAAATCACGTGGGCCCCACCCGGAAATCACGTGGGCCCCACCCGGAAATCACGTGGGCCCCACCCGGAAATCACGTGGGCCCCACGGGGAAATCACGTGGGCCCCACCCGGAAATCACGTGTGACTCACCCGGAAATCACGTGGGCCCCACCCGGAAATCACGTGGGCCCCACCCGGAAATCACGTGGGCCCCACCCGGAAATCACGTGGGCCCCACCCGGAAATCACGTGGGCCCCACCCGGAAATCACGTGGGCCCCACCCGGAAATCACGTGGGCCCCACGGGGAAATCACGTGGGCCCCACCCGGAAATCACGTGTGACTCACCCGGAAATCACGTGGGCCCCACCCGGAAATCACGTGGGCCCCACCCGGAAATCACGTGGGCCCCACCCGGAAATCACGTGGGCCACACCCGGAAATCACGTGGGCCCCACCCGGAAATCACGTGGGCCCCACCCGGAAATCACGAGGGCCCCACCCGGAAATCACGTGGGCCCCACCCGGAAATCACGTGGGCCCCCAGGGGAAATCACGTGGGCCCCACCCGGAAATCACGTGGGCCCCACCCGGAAATCACGTGGGCCCCACCCGGAAATCACGTGGGCCCCACCCGGAAATCACGTGGGCCCCACCCGGAAATCACGTGGGCCCCACCCGGAAATCACGTGGGCCCCACCCGGAAATCACGTGGGCCCCACCCGGAAATCTCGTGGGCCCCACCCGGAAATCACGTGGGCCCCACCCGGAAATCACGTGGGCCCCACGGGGAAATCACGTGTGCCCCACCCGGAAATCACGTGGGCCCCACCCGGAAATCACGTGGGCCCCACCCGGAAATCACGTGGGCCCCACCCGGAAATCACGTGGGCCCCACCCGGAAATCACGTGGGCCCCCAGGGGAAATCACGTGGGCCCCACCCGGAAATCACGTGTGCCTCACCCGGAAATCACGTGGGCCCCACCCGGAAATCACGTGGGCCCCACCCGGAAATCACGTGGGCCCCACTCGGAAATCACGTGGGCCCCACCCGGAAATCACGTGGGCCACACGGGGAAATCACGTGGGCCCCACCCGGAAATCACGTGGGCCCCACCCGGAAATCACGTGGGCCCCACCCGGAAATCACGTGGGCCCCACCCGGAAATCACGTGGGCCCCACCCGGAAATCACGTGGGCCCCCAGGGGAAATCACGTGGGCCCCACCCGGAAATCACGTGGGCCCCACCCGGAAATCACGTGGGCCCCACCCGGAAATCACGTGGGCCCCACACGGAAATCACGTGGGCCCCACCCGGAAATCACGTGGGCCCCACCCGGAAATCACGTGGGCCCCACCCGGAAATCACGTGGGCCCCACCCGGAAATCACGTGGGCCCCACCCGGAAATCACGTGGGCCCCACCCGGAAATCACGTGGGCCCCACCCGGAAATCACGTGGGCCCCACCCGGAAATCACGTGGGCCCCACCCGGAAATCACGTGGGCCCCACGGGGAAATCACGTGGGCCCCACCCGGAAAACACGTGTGCCCCACCCGGAAATCACGTGGGCCCCACCCGGAAATCACGTGGGCCCCACCCGGAAATCACGTGGGCCCCACCCGGAAATCACGTGGGCCCCACGGGGAAATCACGTGGGCCCCACCCGGAAAACACGTGTGCCCCACCCGGAAATCACGTGGGCCCCACCCGGAAATCACGTGGGCCCCACCCGGAAATCACGTGGGCCCCACCCGGAAATCACGTGGGCCCCACCCGGAAATCACGTGGGGCCCACCCGGAAATCACGTGGGCCCCCAGGGGAAATCACGTGGGCCCCACCCGGAAATCACGTGGGCCCCACCCGGAAATCACGTGGGCCCCACCCGGAAATCACGTGGGCCCCACCCGGAAATCACGTGGGCCCCACCCGGAAATCACGTGGGCCCCACACGGAAATCACATGGGCCCCACCCGGAAATCACGTGGGGCCCACCCGGAAATCACGTGGGCCTCCAGGGGAAATCACGTGGGTCCCACCCGGAAATCACGTGGGCCCCACCCGGAAATCACGTGGGCCCCACCCGGAAATCACGTGGGCCCCACCCGGAAATCACGTGGGCCCCACCCGGAAATCACGTGGGCCCCACCCGGAAATCACGTGGGCCCCACCTGGAAATCACGTGGGGCCCACCCGGAAATCACGTGGGCCCCCAGGGGAAATCACGTGGGCCCCACCCGGAAATCACGTGGGCCCCACCCGGAAATCACGTGGGCCCCACCCGGAAATCACGTGGGCCCCACCCGGAAATCACGTGGGCCCCACCCGGAAATCACGTGGGCCCCACCCGGAAATCACGTGGGCCCCACCCGGAAATCACGTGGGCCCCACCCGGAAATCACGTGGGCCCCACCCGGAAATCACGTGGGCCCCACCCGGAAATCACGTGGGCCCCACCCGGAAATCACGTGGGCCCCACCCGGAAATCACGTGGGCCCCACGGGGAAATCACGTGGGCCCCACCCGGAAAACACGTGTGCCCCACCCGGAAATCACGTGGGCCCCACCCGGAAATCACGTGGGCCCCACCCGGAAAACACGTGTGCCCCACCCGGAAATCACGTGGGCCCCACCCGGAAATCACGTGGGCCCCACCCGGAAATCACGTGGGCCCCACCCGGAAATCACGTGGGCCCCACCCGGAAATCACGTGGGGCCCACCCGGAAATCACGTGGGCCCCCAGGGGAAATCACGTGGGCCCCACCCGGAAATCACGTGGGCCCCACCCGGAAATCACGTGGGCCCCACCCGGAAATCACGTGGGCCCCACCCGGAAATCACGTGGGCCCCACCCGGAAATCACGTGGGCCCCACACGGAAATCACATGGGCCCCACCCGGAAATCACGTGGGGCCCACCCGGAAATCACGTGGGCCTCCAGGGGAAATCACGTGGGTCCCACCCGGAAATCACGTGGGCCCCACCCGGAAATCACGTGGGCCCCACCCGGAAATCACGTGGGCCCCACCCGGAAATCACGTGGGCCCCACCCGGAAATCACGTGGGCCCCACCCGGAAATCACGTGGGCCCCACCTGGAAATCACGTGGGGCCCACCCGGAAATCACGTGGGCCCCCAGGGGAAATCACGTGGGCCCCACCCGGAAATCACGTGGGCCCCACCCGGAAATCACGTGGGCCCCACCCGGAAATCACGTGGGCCCCACCCGGAAATCACGTGGGCCCCACCCGGAAATCACGTGGGCCCCACCCGGAAATCACGTGGGCCCCACCCGGAAATCACGTGGGCCCCACCCGGAAATCACGTGGGCCCCACCCGGAAATCACGTGGGCCCCACCCGGAAATCACGTGTGCCTCACCCGGAAATCACGTGGGCCCCACCCGGAAATCACGTGGGCCCCACCCGGAAATCACGTGGGCCCCACTCGGAAATCACGTGGGCCCCACCCGGAAATCACGTGGGCCACACGGGGAAATCACGTGGGCCCCACCCGGAAATCACGTGGGCCCCACCCGGAAATCACGTGGGCCCCACCCGGAAATCACGTGGGCCCCACCCGGAAATCACGTGGGCCCCACCCGGAAATCACGTGGGCCCCCAGGGGAAATCACGTGGGCCCCACCCGGAAATCACGTGGGCCCCACCCGGAAATCACGTGGGCCCCACCCGGAAATCACGTGGGCCCCACACGGAAATCACGTGGGCCCCACCCGGAAATCACGTGGGCCCCACCCGGAAATCACGTGGGCCCCACCCGGAAATCACGTGGGCCCCACCCGGAAATCACGTGGGCCCCACCCGGAAATCACGTGGGCCCCACCCGGAAATCACGTGGGCCCCACCCGGAAATCACGTGGGCCCCACCCGGAAATCACGTGGGCCCCACCCGGAAATCACGTGGGCCCCACCCGGAAATCACGTGGGCCCCACCCGGAAATCACGTGGGCCCCACGGGGAAATCACGTGGGCCCCACCCGGAAAACACGTGTGCCCCACCCGGAAATCACGTGGGCCCCACCCGGAAATCACGTGGGCCCCACCCGGAAATCACGTGGGCCCCACCCGGAAATCACGTGGGCCCCACCCGGAAATCACGTGGGGCCCACCCGGAAATCACGTGGGCCCCCAGGGGAAATCACGTGGGCCCCACCCGGAAATCACGTGGGCCCCACCCGGAAATCACGTGGGCCCCACCCGGAAATCACGTGGGCCCCACCCGGAAATCACGTGGGCCCCACCCGGAAATCACGTGGGGCCCACCCGGAAATCACGTGGGCCCCACGGGGAAATCACGTGGGCCCCACCCGGAAATCACGTGGGCCCCACCCGGAAATCACGTGGGCCCCACCCGGAAATCACGTGGGCCCCACCCGGAAATCACGTGGGCCCCACGGGGAAATCACGTGGGCCCCACCCGGAAATCACGTGTGACTCACCCGGAAATCACGTGGGCCCCACCCGGAAATCACGTGGGCCCCACCCGGAAATCACGTGGGCCCCACCCGGAAATCACGTGGGCCCCACCCGGAAATCACGTGGGCCCCACCCGGAAATCACGTGGGCCCCACCCGGAAATCACGTGGGCCCCACGGGGAAATCACGTGGGCCCCACCCGGAAATCACGTGTGACTCACCCGGAAATCACGTGGGCCCCACCCGGAAATCACGTGGGCCCCACCCGGAAATCACGTGGGCCCCACCCGGAAATCACGTGGGCCACACCCGGAAATCACGTGGGCCCCACCCGGAAATCACGTGGGCCCCACCCGGAAATCACGAGGGCCCCACCCGGAAATCACGTGGGCCCCACCCGGAAATCACGTGGGCCCCCAGGGGAAATCACGTGGGCCCCACCCGGAAATCACGTGGGCCCCACCCGGAAATCACGTGGGCCCCACCCGGAAATCACGTGGGCCCCACCCGGAAATCACGTGGGCCCCACCCGGAAATCACGTGGGCCCCACCCGGAAATCACGTGGGCCCCACCCGGAAATCACGTGGGCCCCACCCGGAAATCTCGTGGGCCCCACCCGGAAATCACGTGGGCCCCACCCGGAAATCACGTGGGCCCCACGGGGAAATCACGTGTGCCCCACCCGGAAATCACGTGGGCCCCACCCGGAAATCACGTGGGCCCCACCCGGAAATCACGTGGGCCCCACCCGGAAATCACGTGGGCCCCACCCGGAAATCACGTGGGCCCCCAGGGGAAATCACGTGGGCCCCACCCGGAAATCACGTGTGCCTCACCCGGAAATCACGTGGGCCCCACCCGGAAATCACGTGGGCCCCACCCGGAAATCACGTGGGCCCCACTCGGAAATCACGTGGGCCCCACCCGGAAATCACGTGGGCCACACGGGGAAATCACGTGGGCCCCACCCGGAAATCACGTGGGCCCCACCCGGAAATCACGTGGGCCCCACCCGGAAATCACGTGGGCCCCACCCGGAAATCACGTGGGCCCCACCCGGAAATCACGTGGGCCCCCAGGGGAAATCACGTGGGCCCCACCCGGAAATCACGTGGGCCCCACCCGGAAATCACGTGGGCCCCACCCGGAAATCACGTGGGCCCCACACGGAAATCACGTGGGCCCCACCCGGAAATCACGTGGGCCCCACCCGGAAATCACGTGGGCCCCACCCGGAAATCACGTGGGCCCCACCCGGAAATCACGTGGGCCCCACCCGGAAATCACGTGGGCCCCACCCGGAAATCACGTGGGCCCCACCCGGAAATCACGTGGGCCCCACCCGGAAATCACGTGGGCCCCACCCGGAAATCACGTGGGCCCCACCCGGAAATCACGTGGGCCCCACGGGGAAATCACGTGGGCCCCACCCGGAAAACACGTGTGCCCCACCCGGAAATCACGTGGGCCCCACCCGGAAATCACGTGGGCCCCACCCGGAAATCACGTGGGCCCCACCCGGAAATCACGTGGGCCCCACCCGGAAATCACGTGGGGCCCACCCGGAAATCACGTGGGCCCCCAGGGGAAATCACGTGGGCCCCACCCGGAAATCACGTGGGCCCCACCCGGAAATCACGTGGGCCCCACCCGGAAATCACGTGGGCCCCACCCGGAAATCACGTGGGCCCCACCCGGAAATCACGTGGGCCCCACCCGGAAATCACATGGGCCCCACCCGGAAATCACGTGGGGCCCACCCGGAAATCACGTGGGCCTCCAGGGGAAATCACGTGGGTCCCACCCGGAAATCACGTGGGCCCCACCCGGAAATCACGTGGGCCCCACCCGGAAATCACGTGGGCCCCACCCGGAAATCACGTGGGCCCCACCCGGAAATCACGTGGGCCCCACCCGGAAATCACGTGGGCCCCACCCGGAAATCACGTGGGGCCCACCCGGAAATCACGTGGGCCCCCAGGGGAAATCACGTGGGCCCCACCCGGAAATCACGTGGGCCCCACCCGGAAATCACGTGGGCCCCACCCGGAAATCACGTGGGCCCCACCCGGAAATCACGTGGGCCCCACCCGGAAATCACGTGGGCCCCACCCGGAAATCACGTGGGCCCCACCCGGAAATCACGTGGGGCCCACCCGGAAATCACGTAGGCCCCACCCGGAAATCACGTGGGCCCCACGGGGAAATCACGTGGGCCCCACCCGGAAATCACGTGGGCCCCACCCGGAAATCACGTGGGCCCCACCCGGAAATCACGTGGGCCCCACCCAGAAATCACGTGGGCCCCACCCGGAAATCACGTGGGCCCCACCCGGAAATCACGTGGGCCCCACCCGGAAATCACGTGGGCCCCACCCGGAAATCACGTGGGCCCCACGGGGAAATCACGTGGGCCCCACCCGGAAATCACGTGGGCCCCACCCGGAAATCACGTGGGCCCCACCCGGAAATCACGTGGGCCCCACCCGGAAATCACGTGGGCCCCCAGGGGAAATCACGTGGGCCCCACCCGGAAATCACGTGGGCCCCACCCGGAAATCACGTGGGCCCCACCCGGAAATCACGTGGGCCCCACCCGGAAATCACGTGGGCCCCACCCGGAAATCACGTGGGCCCCACCCGGAAATCACGTGGGCCCCACCCGGAAATCACGTGGGGCCCACCCGGAAATCACGTGGGCCCCCAGGGGAAATCACGTGGGCCCCACCCGGAAATCACGTGGGCCCCACCCGGAAATCACGTGGGCCCCACCCGGAAATCACGTGGGCCCCACCCGGAAATCACGTGGGCCCCACCCGGAAATCACGTGGGCCCCACCCGGAAATCACGTGGGCCCCACCCGGAAATCACGTGGGCCCCACCTGGAAATCATGTGGGGCCCACCCGGAAATCACGTGGGCCCCCAGGGGAAATCACGTGGGCCCCACCCGGAAATCACGTGGTCCCCACCCGGAAATCACGTGGGCCCCACCCGGAAATCACGTGGGCCCCCAGGGGAAATCACGTGGGCCCCACCCGGAAATCACGTGGGCCCCACCCGGAAATCACGTGGGCCCCACCCGGAAATCACGTGGGCCCCACCCGGAAATCACGTGGGCCCCACCCGGAAATCACGTGGGCCCCACGGGGAAATCACGTGGGCCCCACCCGGAAATCACGTGTGCCTCACCCGGAAATCACGTGGGCCCCACCCGGAAATCACGTGGGCCCCACCCGGAAATCACGTGGGCCCCACCCGGAAATCACGTGGGCCCCACCCGGAAATCACGTGGGCCACACGGGGAAATCACGTGGGCCCCACCCGGAAATCACGTGGGCCCCACCCGGAAATCACGTGGGCCCCACCCGGAAATCACGTGGGCCCCACCCGGAAATCACGTGGGCCCCACCCGGAAATCACGTGGGCCCCACCCGGAAATCACTTGGGCCCCCAGGGGAAATCACGTGGGCCCCACCCGGAAATCACGTGGGCCCCACCCGGAAATCACGTGGGCCCCACCCGGAAATCACGTGGGCCCCACCCGGAAATCACGTGGGCCCCACCCGGAAATCACGTGGGCCCCACCCGGAAATCACGTGGGCCCCACCCGGAAATCATGTGGGCCCCACCCGGAAATCACGTGGGCCCCACCCGGAAATCACGTGGGCCCCACCTGGAAATCACGTGGGGCCCACCCGGAAATCACGTGGGCCCCACGGGGAAATCACGTGGGCCCCACCCGGAAATCCCGTGGGCCCCACCCGGAAATCACGTGGGCCCCACCCGGAAATCACGTGGGCCCCACGGGGAAATCACGTGGGCCCCACCCGGAAATCACGTGTGACTCACCCGGAAATCACGTGGGCCCCACCCGGAAATCACGTGGGCCCCACCCGGAAATCACGTGGGCCCCACCCGGAAATCACGTGGGCCCCACCCGGAAATCACGTGGGCCACACGGGGAAATCACGTGGGCCCCACCCGGAAATCACGTGGGCCCCACCCGGAAATCACGTGGGCCCCACCCGGAAATCACGTGGGCCCCATCCGGAAATCACGTGGGCCCCCAGGGGAAATCACGTGGGCCCCACCCGGAAATCACGTGGGCCCCACGGGGAAATCACGTGGGCCCCACCCGGAAATCACGTGGGCCCCACCCGGAAATCACGTGGGCCCCACCCGGAAATCACGTGGGCCCCACCCGGAAATCACGTGGGCCCCACCCGGAAATCTCGTGGGCCCCACCCGGAAATCACGTGGGCCCCACCCGGAAATCACGTGGGCCCCACGGGGAAATCACGTGGGCCCCACCCGGAAATCACGTGGGCCCCACCCGGAAATCACGTGGGCCCCACCCGGAAATCACGTGGGCCCCACCCGGAAATCACGTGGGCCCCACCCGGAAATCACTTGGGCCCCACCCGGAAATCACGTGGGCCCCACCCGGAAATCACGTGGGCCCCACCCGGAAATCACGTGGGCCCCACCCGGAAATCACGTGGGCCCCACCCGGAAATCACGTGGGCCCCACGGGGAAATCACGTGGGCCCCACCCGGAAATCACGTGGGCCCCACGGGGAAATCACGTGGGCCCCACCCGGAAATCACGTGTGCCCCACCCGGAAATCACGTGGGCCCCACCCGGAAATCACGTGGGCCCCACCCGGAAATCACGTGGGCCCCACCCGGAAATCACGTGTGCCCCACCCGGAAATCACGTGGGCCCCACCCGGAAATCACGTGGGCCCCACGGGGAAATCACGTGGGACCCACCCGGAAATCACGTGGGCCCCACCCGGAAATCACGTGGGCCCCATCCGGAAATCACGTGGGCCCCACCCGGAAATCACGTGGGCCCCACGGGGAAATCACGTGGGCCCCACCCGGAAATCACGTGGGCCCCACCCGGAAATCACGTGGGCCCCACCCGGAAATCACGTGGGCCCCACGGGGAAATCACGTGGGCCCCACCCGGAAATCACGTGGGCCCCACCCGGAAATCACGTGGGCCCCACCCGGAAATCACGTGGGCCCCACCCGGAAATCACGTGGGCCCCACCCGGAAATCACGTGGGCCCCACCCGGAAATCACGTGGGCCCCACGGGGAAATCACGTGGGCCCCACCCGGAAATCACGTGGGCCCCACCCGGAAATCACGTGGGCCCCACCCGGAAATCACGTGGGGCCCACCCGGAAATCACGTGGGCCCCACGGGGAAATCACGTGGGCCCCACCCGGAAATCACGTGGGCCCCACCCGGAAATCACGTGGGCCCCACCCGGAAATCACGTGGGCCCCACGGGGAAATCACGTGGGCCCCACCCGGAAATCACGTGTGCCTCACCCGGAAATCACGTGGGCCCCACCCGGAAATCACGTGGGCCCCACGGGGAAATCACGTGGGCCCCACCCGGAAATCACGTGGGCCCCACCCGGAAATCACGTGGGCCCCCAGGGGAAATCACGTGGGCCCCACCCGGAAATCACGTGGGCCCCACCCGGAAATCACGTGGGCCCCACACGGAAATCACGTGGGCCCCACCCGGAAATCACGTGGGCCCCACGGGGAAATCACGTGGGCCCCACCCGGAAATCACGTGGGCCCCACCCGGAAATCACGTGGGCCCCACACGGAAATCACGTGGGCCCCACCCGGAAATCACGTGGGCCCCACGGGGAAATCACGTGGGCCCCACGGGGAAATCACGTGGGCCCCACCCGGAAATCACGTGGGCCCCACCCGGAAATCACGTGGGCCCCACCCGGGAATCACGTGGGCCCCACCCGGGAATCACGTGGGCCCCACCCGGAAATCACGTGGGCCCCACCCGGAAATCACGTGGGACCCACCCGGAAATCACGTGGGCCCCACCCGGAAATCACGTGGGCCCCACCCGGAAATCACGTGGGACCCACCCGGAAATCACGTGGGCCCCACCCGGAAATCACGTGGGCCCCACCCGGAAATCACGTGGGCCCCACGGGGAAATCACGTGGGCCCCACCCGGAAAACACGTGTGCCCCACCCGGAAATCACGTGGGCCCCACCCGGAAATCACGTGGGCCCCACCCGGAAATCACGTGGGCCCCACCCGGAAATCACGTGGGCCCCACCCGGAAATCACGTGGGACCCACCCGGAAATCACGTGGGACCCACCCGGAAATCACGTGGGCCCCACCCGGAAATCACGTGGGCCCCACCCGGAAATCACGTGGGCCCCACCCGGAAATCACGTGGGCCCCACCCGGAAATCACGTGGGCCCCACCCGGAAATCACGTGGGCCCCACCCGGAAATCACGTGGGCCCCACCCGGAAATCACGTGGGGCCCACCCGGAAATCACGTGGGCCCCCAGGGGAAATCACGTGGGCCCCACCCGGAAATCACGTGGGCCCCACCCGGAAATCACGTGGGCCCCACCCGGAAATCACGTGGGCCCCACCCGGAAATCACGTGGGCCCCACCCGGAAATCACGTGGGCCCCACCCGGAAATCACGTGGGCCCCACCTGGAAATCACGTGGGGCCCACCCGGAAATCACGTGGGCCCCCAGGGGAAATCACGTGGGCCCCACCCGGAAATCACGTGGGCCCCACCCGGAAATCACGTGGGCCCCACCCGGAAATCACGTGGGCCCCCAGGGGAAATCACGTGGGCCCCACCCGGAAATCACGTGGGCCCCACCCGGAAATCACGTGGGCCCCACGGGGAAATCACGTGGGCCCCACCCGGAAATCACGTGGGCCCCACCCGGAAATCACGTGGGCCCCACCCGGAAATCACGTGGGCCCCACCCGGAAATCACGTGGGCCCCACCCGGAAATCACGTGGGCCCCACCCGGAAATCACGTGGGCCCCACCCGGAAATCACGTGGGCCCCACCCGGAAATCACGTGGGCCCCACCCGGAAATCACGTGGGCCCCACCCGGAAATCACGTGGGCCCCACCCGGAAATCACGTGGGGCCCACCCGGAAATCTCGTGGGCCCCACGGGGAAATCACGTGGGCCCCACCCGGAAATCACGTGGGCCCCACCCGGAAATCACGTGGGCCCCACCCGGAAATCACGTGGGCCCCACGGGGAAATCACGTGGGCCCCACCCGGAAATCACGTGTGCCTCACCCGGAAATCACGTGGGCCCCACCCGGAAATCACGTGGGCCCCACCCGGAAATCACGTGGGCCCCACCCGGAAATCACGTGGGCCCCACCCAGAAATCACGTGGGCCCCACCCGGAAATCACGTGGGCCCCACCCGGAAATCACGTGGGCCCCACCCGGAAATCACGTGGGCCCCACCCGGAAATCACGTGGGCCCCACCCGGAAATCACGTGGGCCCCACCCGGAAATCACGTGGGCCCCCAGGGGAAATCACGTGGGCCCCAACCGGAAATCACGTGGGCCCCACCCGGAAATCACGTAGGCCCCACCCGGAAATCAGGTGGGCCCCACCCGGAAATCACGTGGGCCCCACCGGGAAATCACGTGGGCCCCACCCGGAAATCACGTGGGCCCCACCCGGAAATCACGTGGGCCCCACCCGGAAATCACGTGGGCCCCACCCGGAAATCACGTGGGCCCCACCCGGAAATCACGTGGGCCCCACGGGGAAATCACGTGGGCCCCACCCGGAAATCACGTGGGCCCCACCCGGAAATCACGTGGGCCCCACCCGGAAATCACGTGGGCCCCACCCGGAAATACGTGGGCCCCACCCGGAAATCACGTGTGACTCACCCGGAAATCACATTGGCCCCACCCGGAAATCACGTGGGCCCCACCCGGAAATCACGTGGGCCCCACCCGGAAATCACGTGGGCCCCACCCGGAAATCACGTGGGCGACACGGGGAAATCACGTGGGCCCCACCCGGAAATCACGTGGGCCCCACCCGGAAATCACGTGGGCCCCACCCGGAAATCACGAGGGCCCCACCCGGAAATCACGTGGGCCCCACCCGGAAATCACGTGGGCCCCCAGGGGAAATCACGTGGGCCCCACCCGGAAATCACGTGGGCCCCACCCGGAAATCACGTGGGCCCCACCCGGAAATCACGTGGGCCCCCAGGGGAAATCACGTGGGCCCCACCCGGAAATCACGTGGGCCCCACCCGGAAATCACGTGGGCCCCACCCGGAAATCACGTGGGCCCCACGGGGAAATCACGTGGGCCCCACCCGGAAATCACGTGGGCCCCACCCGGAAATCATGTGGGCCCCACCCGGAAATCACGTGGGGCCCACCCGGAAATCACGTGGGCCCCACGGGGAAATCACGTGGGCCCCACCCGGAAATCACGTGGGCCCCACGGGGAAATCACGTGGGCCCCACCCGGAAATCACGTGTGCCTCACCCGGAAATCACGTGGGCCCCACCCGGAAATCACGTGGGCCCCACCCGGAAATCACGTGGGCCCCACTCGGAAATCACGTGGGCCCCACCCGGAAATCACGTGGGCCACACGGGGAAATCACGTGGGCCCCACCCGGAAATCACGTGGGCCCCACCCGGAAATCACGTGGGCCCCACGGGGAAATCACGTGGGCCCCACCCGGAAATCACGTGGGCCCCCAGGGGAAATCACGTGGGCCCCACCCGGAAATCACGTGGGCCCCACCCGGAAATCACGTGGGCCCCACCCGGAAATCACGTGGGCCCCACCCGGAAATCACGTGGGCCCCACCCGGAAATCACGTGGGCCCCACCCGGAAATCACGTGGGGCCCACCCGGAAATCACGTGGGCCCCCAGGGGAAATCACGTGGGCCCCACCCGGAAATCACGTGGGCCCCACCCGGAAATCACGTGGGCCCCACCCGGAAATCACGTGGGCCCCACCCGGAAATCACGTGGGCCCCACCCGGAAATCACGTGGGCCCCACCCGGAAATCACGTGGGCCCCACCCGGAAATCACGTGGGCCCCACCTGGAAATCATGTGGGGCCCACCCGGAAATCACGTGGGCCCCCAGGGGAAATCACGTGGGCCCCACCCGGAAATCACGTGGGCCCCACCCGGAAATCACGTGGGCCCCACCCGGAAATCACGTGGGCCCCCAGGGGAAATCACGTGGGCCCCACCCGGAAATCACGTGGGCCCCACCCGGAAATCACGTGGGCCCCACCCGGATATCACGTGGGCCCCACCCGGAAATCACGTGGGCCCCACCCGGAAATCACGTGGGCCCCACGGGGAAATCACGTGGGCCCCACCCGGAAATCACGTGTGCCTCACCCGGAAATCACGTGGGCCCCACCCGGAAATCACGTGGGCCCCACCCGGAAATCACGTGGGCCCCACCCGGAAATCACGTGGGCCCCACCCGGAAATCACGTGGGCCACACGGGGAAATCACGTGGGCCCCACCCGGAAATCACGTGGGCCCTACCCGGAAATCACGTGGGCCCCACCCGGAAATCACGTGGGCCCCACCCGGAAATCACGTGGGCCCCACCCGGAAATCACGTGGGCCCCACCCGGAAATCACTTGGGCCCCCAGGGGAAATCACGTGGGCCCCACCCGGAAATCACGTGGGCCCCACCCGGAAATCACGTGGGCCCCACCCGGAAATCACGTGGGCCCCACCCGGAAATCACGTGGGCCCCACCCGGAAATCACGTGGGCCCCACCCGGAAATCACGTGGGCCCCACCCGGAAATCACGTGGGCCCCACCCGGAAATCACGTGGGCCCCACCCGGAAATCACGTGGGGCCCACCCGGAAATCACGTGGGCCCCACGGGGAAATCACGTGGGCCCCACCCGGAAATCCCGTGGGCCCCACCCGGAAATCACGTGGGCCCCACCCGGAAATCACGTGGGCCCCACGGGGAAATCACGTGGGCCCCACCCGGAAATCACGTGTGACTCACCCGGAAATCACGTGGGCCCCACCCGGAAATCACGTGGGCCCCACCCGGAAATCACGTGGGCCCCACCCGGAAATCACGTGGGCCCCACCCGGAAATCACGTGGGCCACACGGGGAAATCACGTGGGCCCCACCCGGAAATCACGTGGGCCCCACCCGGAAATCACGTGGGCCCCACCCGGAAATCACGTGGGCCCCATCCGGAAATCACGTGGGCCCCCAGGGGAAATCACGTGGGCCCCACCCGGAAATCACGTGGGCCCCACGGGGAAATCACGTGGGCCCCACCCGGAAATCACGTGGGCCCCACCCGGAAATCACGTGGGCCCCACCCGGAAATCACGTGGGCCCCACCCGGAAATCACGTGGGCCCCACCCGGAAATCTCGTGGGCCCCACCCGGAAATCACGTGGGCCCCACCCGGAAATCACGTGGGCCCCACGGGGAAATCACGTGGGCCCCACCCGGAAATCACGTGGGCCCCACCCGGAAATCACGTGGGCCCCACCCGGAAATCACGTGGGCCCCACCCGGAAATCACGTGGGCCCCACCCGGAAATCACTTGGGCCCCACCCGGAAATCACGTGGGCCCCACCCGGAAATCACGTGGGCCCCACCCGGAAATCACGTGGGCCCCACCCGGAAATCACGTGGGCCCCACCCGGAAATCACGTGGGCCCCACGGGGAAATCACGTGGGCCCCACCCGGAAATCACGTGGGCCCCACGGGGAAATCACGTGGGCCCCACCCGGAAATCACGTGTGCCCCACCCGGAAATCACGTGGGCCCCACCCGGAAATCACGTGGGCCCCACCCGGAAATCACGTGGGCCCCACCCGGAAATCACGTGTGCCCCACCCGGAAATCACGTGGGCCCCACCCGGAAATCACGTGGGCCCCACGGGGAAATCACGTGGGACCCACCCGGAAATCACGTGGACCCCACCCGGAAATCACGTGGGCCCCATCCGGAAATCACGTGGGCCCCACCCGGAAATAACGTGCGCCCCACGGGGAAATCACGTGGGCCCCACCCGGAAATCACGTGGGCCCCACCCGGAAATCACGTGGGCCCCACCCGGAAATCACGTGGGCCCCACGGGGAAATCACGTGGGCCCCACCCGGAAATCACGTGGGCCCCACCCGGAAATCACGTGGGCCCCACCCGGAAATCACGTGGGCCCCACCCGGAAATCACGTGGGCCCCACCCGGAAATCACGTGGGCCCCACCCGGAAATCACGTGGGCCCCACGGGGAAATCACGTGGGCCCCACCCGGAAATCACGTGGGCCCCACCCGGAAATCACGTGGGCCCCACCCGGAAATCACGTGGGGCCCACCCGGAAATCACGTGGGCCCCACGGGGAAATCACGTGGGCCCCACCCGGAAATCACGTGGGCCCCACCCGGAAATCACGTGGGCCCCACCCGGAAATCACGTGGGCCCCACGGGGAAATCACGTGGGCCCCACCCGGAAATCACGTGTGCCTCACCCGGAAATCACGTGGGCCCCACCCGGAAATCACGTGGGCCCCACGGGGAAATCACGTGGGCCCCACCCGGAAATCACGTGGGCCCCACCCGGAAATCACGTGGGCCCCCAGGGGAAATCACGTGGGCCCCACCCGGAAATCACGTGGGCCCCACCCGGAAATCACGTGGGCCCCACACGGAAATCACGTGGGCCCCACCCGGAAATCACGTGGGCCCCACGGGGAAATCACGTGGGCCCCACCCGGAAATCACGTGGGCCCCACCCGGAAATCACGTGGGCCCCACACGGAAATCACGTGGGCCCCACCCGGAAATCACGTGGGCCCCACGGGGAAATCACGTGGGCCCCACCCGGAAATCACGTGGGCCCCACCCGGAAATCACGTGGGCCCCACCCGGAAATCACGTGGGCCCCACCCGGGAATCACGTGGGCCCCACCCGGAAATCACGTGGGCCCCACCCGGAAATCACGTGGGACCCACCCGGAAATCACGTGGGCCCCACCCGGAAATCACGTGGGCCCCACCCGGAAATCACGTGGGACCCACCCGGAAATCACGTGGGCCCCACCCGGAAATCACGTGGGCCCCACCCGGAAATCACGTGGGCCCCACGGGGAAATCACGTGGGCCCCACCCGGAAAACACGTGTGCCCCACCCGGAAATCACGTGGGCCCCACCCGGAAATCACGTGGGCCCCACCCGGAAATCACGTGGGCCCCACCCGGAAATCACGTGGGCCCCACCCGGAAATCACGTGGGACCCACCCGGAAATCACGTGGGACCCACCCGGAAATCACGTGGGCCCCACCCGGAAATCACGTGGGCCCCACCCGGAAATCATGTGGGCCCCACCCGGAAATCACGTGGGCCCCACCCGGAAATCACGTGGGCCCCACCCGGAAATCACGTGGGCCCCACCCGGAAATCACGTGGGGCCCACCCGGAAATCACGTGGGCCCCCAGGGGAAATCACGTGGGCCCCACCCGGAAATCACGTGGGCCCCACCCGGAAATCACGTGGGCCCCACCCGGAAATCACGTGGGCCCCACCCGGAAATCACGTGGGCCCCACCCGGAAATCACGTGGGCCCCACCCGGAAATCACGTGGGCCCCACCTGGAAATCACGTGGGGCCCACCCGGAAATCACGTGGGCCCCCAGGGGAAATCACGTGGGCCCCACCCGGAAATCACGTGGGCCCCACCCGGAAATCACGTGGGCCCCACCCGGAAATCACGTGGGCCCCCAGGGGAAATCACGTGGGCCCCACCCGGAAATCACGTGGGCCCCACCCGGAAATCACGTGGGCCCCACGGGGAAATCACGTGGGCCCCACCCGGAAATCACGTGGGCCCCACCCGGAAATCACGTGGGCCCCACCCGGAAATCACGTGGGCCCCACCCGGAAATCACGTGGGCCCCACCCGGAAATCACGTGGGCCCCACCCGGAAATCACGTGGGCCCCACCCGGAAATCACGTGGGCCCCACCCGGAAATCACGTGGGCCCCACCCGGAAATCACGTGGGCCCCACCCGGAAATCACGTGGGCCCCACCCGGAAATCACGTGGGGCCCACCCGGAAATCTCGTGGGCCCCACGGGGAAATCACGTGGGCCCCACCCGGAAATCACGTGGGCCCCACCCGGAAATCACGTGGGCCCCACCCGGAAATCACGTGGGCCCCACGGGGAAATCACGTGGGCCCCACCCGGAAATCACGTGTGCCTCACCCGGAAATCACGTGGGCCCCACCCGGAAATCACGTGGGCCCCACCCGGAAATCACGTGGGCCCCACCCGGAAATCACGTGGGCCCCACCCGGAAATCACGTGGGCCCCACCCGGAAATCACGTGGGCCCCACCCGGAAATCACGTGGGCCCCACCCGGAAATCACGTGGGCCCCACCCGGAAATCACGTGGGCCCCACCCGGAAATCACGTGGGCCCCCAGGGGAAATCACGTGGGCCCCAACCGGAAATCACGTGGGCCCCACCCGGAAATCACGTGGGCCCCACCCGGAAATCAGGTGGGCCCCACCCGGAAATCACGTGGGCCCCACCGGGAAATCACGTGGGCCCCACCCGGAAATCACGTGGGCCCCACCCGGAAATCACGTGGGCCCCACCCGGAAATCACGTGGGCCCCACCCGGAAATCACGTGGGCCCCACCCGGAAATCACGTGGGCCCCACCCGGAAATCACGTGGGCCCCACGGGGAAATCACGTGGGCCCCACCCGGAAATCACGTGGGCCCCACCCGGAAATCACGTGGGCCCCACCCGGAAATCACGTGGGCCCCACCCGGAAATCACGTGGGCCCCACCCGGAAATCACGTGTGACTCACCCGGAAATCACATTGGCCCCACCCGGAAATCACGTGGGCCCCACCCGGAAATCACGTGGGCCCCACCCGGAAATCACGTGGGCCCCACCCGGAAATCACGTGGGCGACACGGGGAAATCACGTGGGCCCCACCCGGAAATCACGTGGGCCCCACCCGGAAATCACGTGGGCCCCACCCGGAAATCACGAGGGCCCCACCCGGAAATCACGTGGGCCCCACCCGGAAATCACGTGGGCCCCCAGGGGAAATCACGTGGGCCCCACCCGGAAATCACGTGGGCCCCACCCGGAAATCACGTGGGCCCCACCCGGAAATCACGTGGGCCCCCAGGGGAAATCACGTGGGCCCCACCCGGAAATCACGTGGGCCCCACCCGGAAATCACGTGGGCCCCACCCGGAAATCACGTGGGCCCCACGGGGAAATCACGTGGGCCCCACCCGGAAATCACGTGGGCCCCACCCGGAAATCACGTGGGCCCCACCCGGAAATCACGTGGGGCCCACCCGGAAATCACGTGGGCCCCACGGGGAAATCACGTGGGCCCCACCCGGAAATCATGTGGGCCCCACCCGGAAATCACGTGGGCCCCACGGGGAAATCACGTGGGCCCCACCCGGAAATCACGTGTGCCTCACCCGGAAATCACGTGGGCCCCACCCGGAAATCACGTGGGCCCCACCCGGAAATCACGTGGGCCCCACTCGGAAATCACGTGGGCCCCACCCGGAAATCACGTGGGCCACACGGGGAAATCACGTGGGCCCCACCCGGAAATCACGTGGGCCCCACCCGGAAATCACGTGGGCCCCACCCGGAAATCACGTGGGCCCCACCCGGAAATCACGTGGGCCCCACCCGGAAATCACGTGGGCCCCCAGGGGAAATCACGTGGGCCCCACCCGGAAATCACGTGGGCCCCACCCGGAAATCACGTGGGCCCCACCCGGAAATCACGTGGGCCCCACACGGAAATCACGTGGGCCCCACCCGGAAATCACGTGGGCCCCACCCGGAAATCACGTGGGCCCCACCCGGAAATCACGTGGGCCCCACCCGGAAATCACGTGGGCCCCACCCGGAAATCACGTGGGCCCCACCCGGAAATCACGTGGGCCCCACCCGGAAATCACGTGGGCCCCACCCGGAAATCACGTGGGCCCCACCCGGAAATCACGTGGGCCCCACCCGGAAATCACGTGGGGCCCACCCGGAAATCACGTGGGCCCCCAGGGGAAATCACGTGGGCCCCACCCGGAAATCACGTGGGCCCCACCCGGAAATCACCTGGGCCCCACCCGGAAATCACGTGGGCCCCACCCGGAAATCACGTGGGCCCCACCCGGAAATCACGTGGGCCCCACCCGGAAATCACATGGGCCCCACCCGGAAATCACGTGGGGCCCACCCGGAAATCACGTGGGCCTCCAGGGGAAATCACGTGGGTCCCACCCGGAAATCACGTGGGCCCCACCCGGAAATCACGTGGGCCCCACCCGGAAATCACGTGGGCCCCACCCGGAAATCACGTGGGCCCCACCCGGAAATCACGTGGGCCCCACCCGGAAATCACGTGGGCCCCACCTGGAAATCACGTGGGGCCCACCCGGAAATCACGTGGGCCCCCAGGGGAAATCACGTGGGCCCCACCCGGAAATCACGTGGGCCCCACCCGGAAATCACGTGGGCCCCACCCGGAAATCACGTGGGCCCCACCCGGAAATCACGTGGGCCCCACCCGGAAATCACGTGGGCCCCACCCGGAAATCACGTGGGCCCCACCCGGAAATCACGTGGGGCCCACCCGGAAATCACGTGGGCCCCACCCGGAAATCACGTGGGCCCCACGGGGAAATCACGTGGGCCCCACCCGGAAATCACGTGGGCCCCACCCGGAAATCACGTGGGCCCCACCCGGAAATCACGTGGGCCCCACCCAGAAATCACGTGGGCCCCACCCGGAAATCACGTGGGCCCCACCCGGAAATCACGTGGGCCCCACCCGGAAATCACGTGGGCCCCACCCGGAAATCACGTGGGCCCCACGGGGAAATCACGTGGGCCCCACCCGGAAATCACGTGGGCCCCACCCGGAAATCACGTGGGCCCCACCCGGAAATCACGTGGGCCCCACCCAGAAATCACGTGAGCCCCCAGGGGAAATCACGTGGGCCCCACCCGGAAATCACGTGGGCCCCACCCGGAAATCACGTGGGCCCCACGGGGAAATCACGTGGGCCCCACCCGGAAATCACGTGGGCCCCACCCGGAAATCACGTGGGCCCCACCCGGAAATCACGTGGGCCCCACCCGGAAATCACGTGGGGCCCACCCGGAAATCACGTGGGCCCCCAGGGGAAATCACGTGGGCCCCACCCGGAAATCACGTGGGCCCCACCCGGAAATCACGTGGGCCCCACCCGGAAATCACGTGGGCCCCACCCGGAAATCACGTGGGCCCCACCCGGAAATCACGTGGGCCCCACCCGGAAATCACGTGGGCCCCACCCGGAAATCACGTGGGCCCCACCCGGAAATCACGTGGGCCCCACCTGGAAATCATGTGGGGCCCACCCGGAAATCACGTGGGCCCCCAGGGGAAATCACGTGGGCCCCACCCGGAAATCACGTGGGCCCCACCCGGAAATCACGTGGGCCCCACCCGGAAATCACGTGGGCCCCCAGGGGAAATCACGTGGGCCCCACCCGGAAATCACGTGGGCCCCACCCGGAAATCACGTGGGCCCCACCCGGAAATCACGTGGGCCCCACCCGGAAATCACGTGGGCCCCACCCGGAAATCACGTGGGCCCCACGGGGAAATCACGTGGGCCCCACCCGGAAATCACGTGTGCCTCACCCGGAAATCACGTGGGCCCCACCCGGAAATCACGTGGGCCCCACCCGGAAATCACGTGGGCCCCACCCGGAAATCACGTGGGCCCCACCCGGAAATCACGTGGGCCACACGGGGAAATCACGTGGGCCCCACCCGGAAATCACGTGGGCCCCACCCGGAAATCACGTGGGCCCCACCCGGAAATCACGTGGGCCCCACCCGGAAATCACGTGGGCCCCACCCGGAAATCACGTGGGCCCCACCCGGAAATCACGTGGGCCCCCAGGGGAAATCACGTGGGCCCCACCCGGAAATCACGTGGGCCCCACCCGGAAATCACGTGGGCCCCACCCGGAAATCACGTGGGCCCCACCCGGAAATCACGTGGGCCCCACCCGGAAATCACGTGGGCCCCACCCGGAAATCACGTGGGCCCCACCCGGAAATCATGTGGGCCCCACCCGGAAATCACGTGGGCCCCACCCGGAAATCACGTGGGCACCACCTGGAAATCACGTGGGGCCCACCCGGAAATCACGTGGGCCCCACGGGGAAATCACGTGGGCCCCACCCGGAAATCCCGTGGGCCCCACCCGGAAATCCCGTGGGCCCCACCCGGAAATCACGTGGGCCCCACGGGGAAATCACGTGGGCCCCACCCGGAAATCACGTGTGACTCACCCGGAAATCACGTGGGCCCCACCCGGAAATCACGTGGGCCCCACCCGGAAATCACGTGGGCCCCACCCGGAAATCACGTGGGCCCCACCCGGAAATCACGTGGGCCACACGGGGAAATCACGTGGGCCCCACCCGGAAATCACGTGGGCCCCACCCGGAAATCACGTGGGCCCCACCCGGAAATCACGTGGGCCCCACCCGGAAATCACGTGGGCCCCCAGGGGAAATCACGTGGGCCCCACCCGGAAATCACGTGGGCCCCACCCGGAAATCACGTGGGCCCCACCCGGAAATCACGTGGGCCCCACCCGGAAATCACGTGGCCCCACCCGGAAATCTCGTGGGCCCCACCCGGAAATCACGTGGGCCCCACCCGGAAATCACGTGGGCCCCACGGGGAAATCACGTGGGCCCCACCCGGAAATCACGTGGGCCCCACCCGGAAATCACGTGGGCCCCACCCGGAAATCACGTGGGCCCCACCCGGAAATCACGTGGGCCCCACCCGGAAATCACTTGGGCCCCACCCGGAAATCACGTGGGCCCCACCCGGAAATCACGTGGGCCCCACCCGGAAATCACGTGGGCCCCACCCGGAAATCACGTGGGCCCCACCCGGAAATCACGTGGGCCCCACGGGGAAATCACGTGGGCCCCACCCGGAAATCACGTGGGCCCCACGGGGAAATCACGTGGGCCCCACCCGGAAATCACGTGTGCCCCACCCGGAAATCACGTGGGCCCCACCCGGAAATCACGTGGGCCCCACCCGGAAATCACGTGGGCCCCACCCGGAAATCACGTGTGCCCCACCCGGAAATCACGTGGGCCCCACCCGGAAATCACGTGGGCCCCACGGGGAAATCACGTGGGACCCACCCGGAAATCACGTGGGCCCCACCCGGAAATCACGTGGGCCCCATCCGGAAATCACGTGGGCCCCACCCGGAAATCACGTGGGCCCCACGGGGAAATCACGTGGGCCCCACCCGGAAATCACGTGGGCCCCACCCGGAAATCACGTGGGCCCCACCCGGAAATCACGTGGGCCCCACGGGGAAATCACGTGGGCCCCACCCGGAAATCACGTGGGCCCCACCCGGAAATCACGTGGGCCCCACCCGGAAATCACGTGGGCCCCACCCGGAAATCACGTGGGCCCCACCCGGAAATCACGTGGGCCCCACCCGGAAATCACGTGGGCCCCACGGGGAAATCACGTGGGCCCCACCCGGAAATCACGTGGGCCCCACCCGGAAATCACGTGGGCCCCACCCGGAAATCACGTGGGGCCCACCCGGAAATCACGTGGGCCCCACGGGGAAATCACGTGGGCCCCACCCGGAAATCACGTGGGCCCCACCCGGAAATCACGTGGGCCCCACCCGGAAATCACGTGGGCCCCACCCGGAAATCACGTGGGCCCCACCCGGAAATCACGTGGGCCCCACGGGGAAATCACGTGGGCCCCACCCGGAAATCAGGTGGGCCCCACCCGGAAATCACGTGGGCCCCACGGGGAAATCACGTGGGCCCCCAGGGGAAATCACGTGGGCCCCACCCGGAAATCACGTGGGCCCCACCCGGAAATCACGTGGGCCCCACCCGGAAATCACGTGGGCCCCACCCGGAAATCACGTGGGCCCCACCCGGAAATCACGTGGGCCCCACCCGGAAATCACGTGGGCCCCACCCGGAAATCACGTGGGCCCCCAGGGGAAATCACGTGGGCCCCACCCGGAAATCACGTGGGCCCCACCCGGAAATCACGTGGGCCCCACCCGGAAATCACGTGGGCCCCACCCGGAAATCACGTGGGCCCCACCCGGAAATCACTTGGGCCCCACCCGGAAATCACGTGGGCCCCACCCGGAATTCACGTGGGCCCCACGGGGAAATCACGTGGGCCCCACCTGGAAATCACGTGGGCCCCACCCGGAAATCACGTGGGCCCCACTCGGAAATCACGTGGGGCCCACCCGGAAATCACGTGGGCCCCACGGGGAAATCACGTGGGCCCCACCCGGAAATCACGTGGGCCCCACCCGGAAATCACGTGGGCCCCACCCGGAAATCACGTGGGCCCCACGGGGAAATCACGTGGGCCCCACCCGGAAATCACGTGGGCCCCACTCGGAAATCACGTGGGGCCCACCCGGAAATCACGTGGGCCCCACGGGGAAATCACGTGGGCCCCACCCGGAAATCACGTGGGCCCCACCCGGAAATCACGTGGGCCCCACCCGGAAATCACGTGGGCCCCACGGGGAAATCACGTGGGCCCCACCCGGAAATCACGTGTGACTCACCCGGAAATCACGTGGGCCCCACCCGGAAGTCACGTGGGCCCCACCCGGGAAATCACGTGGGCCCCACCCGGAAATCACGTGGGCCCCACCCGGAAATCACGTGGGCCACACGGGGACATCACGTGGGCCCCACCCGGAAATCACGTGGGCCCCACCCGGAAATCACGTGGGCCCCACCCGGAAATCACGTGGGCCCCACTCGGAAATCACGTGGGCCCCACCCGGAAATCACGTGGGCCCCACCCGGAAATCACGTGGGCCCCACCCGGAAATCACGTGTGCCTCACCCGGAAATCACGTGGGCCCCACCCGGAAATCACGTGGGCCCCACCCGGAAATCACGTGGGCCCCACCCGGAAATCACGTGGGCCCCACCCGGAAATCACGTGGGCCACACGGGGAAATCACGTGGGCCCCATCCGGAAATCACGTGGGCCCCACCCGGAAATCACGTGGGCCCCACCCGGAAATCACGTGGGCCCCACCCGGAAATCACGTGGGCCCCACCCGGAAATCACGTGGGCCCCACCCGGAAATCACGTGGGCCCCCAGGGGAAATCACGTGGGCCCCACCCGGAAATCACGTGGGCCCCACCCGGAAATCACGTGGGCCCCACCCGGAAATCAGGTGGGCCCCACCCGGAAATCACGTGGGCCCCACCCGGAAATCACGTGGGCCCCACCCGGAAATCACGTGGGCCCCACCCGGAAATCACGTGGGCCCCACCCGGAAATCACGTGGGCCCCACCCGGAAATCACGTGGGCCCCACGGGGAAATCACGTGGGCCCCACCCGGAAATCACGTGTGCCCCACCCGGAAATCACGTGGGCCCCACCCGGAAATCACGTGGGCCCCACCTGGAAATCACGTGGGCCCCTCCCGGAAATCACGTGGGCCCCACCCGGAAATCACGTGGGCCCCACCCGGAAATCACGTGGGCCCCACCCGGAAATCACGTGGGCCCCACCCGGAAATCACGTGGGCCCCACCCGGAAATCACGTGGGCCCCACGGGGAAATCACGTGGGCCCCACCCGGAAATCAGGTGGGCCCCACCCGGAAATCACGTGGGCCCCACGGGGAAATCACGTGGGCCCCCAGGGGAAATCACGTGGGCCCCACCCGGAAATCACGTGGGCCCCACCCGGAAATCACGTGGGCCCCACCCGGAAATCACGTGGGCCCCACCCGGAAATCACGTGGGCCCCACCCGGAAATCACGTGGGCCCCACCCGGAAATCACGTGGGCCCCACGGGGAAATCACGTGGGCCCCACCCGGAAATCACGTGGGCCCCACCCGGAAATCACGTGGGCCCCACCCGGAAATCACGTGGGCCCCACCCGGAAATCACGTGGGCCCCACGGGGAAATCACCTGGGCCCCACCCGGAAATCACGTGGGCCCCACCCGGAAATCACGTGGGCCCCACCCGGAAATCACGTGGGCCCCACCCGGAAATCACGTGGGCCCCACCCGGAAATCACGTGGGCCCCACCCGGAAATCACGTGGGCCCCACCCGGAAATCACGTGGGCCCCACGGGGAAATCACGTGGGCCCCACCCGGAAATCACGTGGGCCCCACCCGGAAATCACGTGGGCCCCACCCGGAAATCACGTGGGCCCCACCCGGAAATCACGTGGGCCCCACCCGGAAATCACGTGGGCCCCACCCGGAAATCACGTGGGCCCCACCCGGAAATCACGTGGGCCCCACCCGGAAATCACGTGGGCCCCACCCGGAAATCACGTGGGCACCACCCGGAAATCACGTGGGCCCCACCCGGAAATCACGTGGGCCCCACCCGGAAATCACGTGGGCCCCACGGGGAAATCACGTGGGCCCCACCCGGAAATCACGTGGGCCCCACCCGGAAATCACATGGGGCCCACCCGGAAATCACGTGGGCCCCACCGGGAAACCACGTGGGCCCCACGGGGAAATCACGTGGGCCCCCAGGGGAAGTCACGTGGGCCCCACCCGGAAATCACGTGGGCCCCACCCGGAAATCACGTGGGCCCCACCCGGAAATCACGTGGGCCCCACGGGGAAATCACGTGGGCCCCACCCGGAAATCACGTGGGCCCCACCCGGAAATCACGTGGGCCCCATCCGGAAATCACGTGGGCCCCACCCGGAAATCACGTGGGCCCCACCCGGAAATCACGTGGGCCCCACCCGGAAATCACGTGGGCCCCACCCGGAAATCACGTGGGCCCCACCCGGAAATCACGTGGGCCCCATCCTGAAATCACGTGGGCCCCACCCGGAAATCACGTGGGCCCCACCCGGAAATCACGTGGGCCCCACCCGGAAATCACGTGGGCCCCACCCGGAAATCACGTGTGCCCCACCCGGAAATCACGTGGGCCCCACCCGGAAATCACGTGGGCCCCACCCGGAAATCACGTGGGGCCCACCCGGAAATCCGGTGGGCCCCACGGGGAAATCACGTGGGCCCCACCCGGAAATCACGTGGGCCCCACCCGGAAATCACGTGGGCCCCACCCGGAAATCACGTGGGCCCCACCCGGAAATCACGTGGGCCCCACCCGGAAATCACGTGGGCCCCACCCGGAAATCACGTGGGCCCCCAGGGGAAATCACGTGGGCCCCACCCGGAAATCACGTGGGCCCCACCCGGAAATCACGTGGGCCCCACCCGGAAATCACGTGGGCCCCACGGGGAAATCACGTGGGCCCCACCCGGAAATCACGTGGGCCCCACCCGGAAATCACGTGGGCCCCACCCGGAAATCACGTGGGCCCCAGCCGGAAAACACGTGGGCCCCACCCGGAAATCACGTGGGCCCCACCCGGAAATCACGTGGGCCCCACGGGGAAATCACGTGGGCCCCACCCGGAAATCACGTGGGCCCCACCCAGAAATCACGTGGGCCCCACCCGGAAATCACGTGGGGCCCACCCGGAAATCACGTGGGCCCCACGGGGAAATCACGTGGGCCCCACCCGGAAATCACGTGGGCCCCACCCGGAAATCACGTGGGCCCCACCCGGAAATCACGTGGGCCCCACCCGGAAATCACGTGGGCCCCACGGGGAAATCACGTGGGCCCCACCCGGAAATCACGTGTGACTCACCCGGAAATCACGTGGGCCCCACCCGGAAATCACGTGGGCCCCACCCGGAAATCACGTGGGCCCCACCCGGAAATCACGTGGGCCACACGGGGAAATCACGTGGGCCCCACCCGGAAATCACGTGGGCCCCACCCGGAAATCACGTGGGCCCCACCCGGAAATCACGAGGGCCCCACCCGGAAATCACGTGGGCCCCACCCGGAAATCACGTGGGCCCCCAGGGGAAATCACGTGGGCACCACCCGGAAATCACGTGGGCCCCACCCGGAAATCACGTGGGCCCCACCCGGAAATCACTTGGGCCCCACCCGGAAATCACGTGGGCCCCACCCGGAAATCACGTGGGCCCCACCCGGAAATCACGTGGGCCCCACCCGGAAATCACGTGGGCCCCACCCGGAAATCTCGTGGGCCCCACCCGAAATCACGTGGGCCCCACCCGGAAATCACGTGGGCCCCACGGGGAAATCACGTGTGCCCCACCCGGAAATCACGTGGGCCCCACCCGGAAATCACGTGTGCCCCACCCGGAAATCACGTGGGCCCCACCCGGAAATCACGTGGGCCCCACCCGGAAATCACGTGGGCCCCCAGGGGAAATCACGTGGGCCCCACCCGGAAATCACGTGGGCCCCACCCGGAAATCACGTGGGCCCCACCCGGAAATCACGTGGGCCCCACGGGGAAATCACGTGGGCCCCACCCGGAAATCACGTGGGCCCCACCCGGAAATCACGTGGGCCCCACCCGGAAATCACGTGGGGCCCACCCGGAAATCACGTGGGCCCCACGGGGAAATCACCTGGGCCCCACCCGGAAATCATGTGGGCCCCACCCGGAAATCACGTGGGCCCCACGGGGAAATCACGTGGGCCCCACCCGGAAATCACGTGTGCCTCACCCGGAAATCACGTGGGCCCCACCCGGAAATCACGTGGGCCCCACCCGGAAATCACGTGGGCCCCACTCGGAAATCACGTGGGCCCCACCCGGAAATCACGTGGGCCACACGGGGAAATCACGTGGGCCCCACCCGGAAATCACGTGGGCCCCACCCGGAAATCACGTGGGCCCCACCCGGAAATCACGTGGGCCCCACCCGGAAATCACGTGGGCCCCACCCGGAAATCACGTGGGCCCCCAGGGGAAATCACGTGGGCCCCACCCGGAAATCACGTGGGCCCCACCCGGAAATCACGTGGGCCCCACCCGGAAATCACGTGGGCCCCACACGGAAATCACGTGGGCCCCACCCGGAAATCACGTGGGCCCCACCCGGAAATCACGTGGGCCCCACCCGGAAATCACGTGGGCCCCACCCGGAAATCACGTGGGCCCCACCCGGAAATCACGTGGGCCCCACCCGGAAATCACGTGGGCCCCACCCGGAAATCACGTGGGCCCCACGGGGAAATCACGTGGGCCCCACCCGGAAAACACGTGTGCCCCACCCGGAAATCACGTGGGCCCCACCCGGAAATCACGTGGGCCCCACCCGGAAATCACGTGGGCCCCACCCGGAAATCACGTGGGCCCCACCCGGAAATCACGTGGGGCCCACCCGGAAATCACGTGGGCCCCCAGGGGAAATCACGTGGGCCCCACCCGGAAATCACGTGGGCCCCACCCGGAAATCACGTGGGCCCCACCCGGAAATCACGTGGGCCCCACCCGGAAATCACGTGGGCCCCACCCGGAAATCACGTGGGCCCCACACGGAAATCACATGGGCCCCACCCGGAAATCACGTGGGGCCCACCCGGAAATCACGTGGGCCTCCAGGGGAAATCACGTGGGTCCCACCCGGAAATCACGTGGGCCCCACCCGGAAATCACGTGGGCCCCACCCGGAAATCACGTGGGCCCCACCCGGAAATCACGTGGGCCCCACCCGGAAATCACGTGGGCCCCACCCGGAAATCACGTGGGCCCCACCTGGAAATCACGTGGGGCCCACCCGGAAATCACGTGGGCCCCCAGGGGAAATCACGTGGGCCCCACCCGGAAATCACGTGGGCCCCACCCGGAAATCACGTGGGCCCCACCCGGAAATCACGTGGGCCCCACCCGGAAATCACGTGGGCCCCACCCGGAAATCACGTGGGCCCCACCCGGAAATCACGTGGGCCCCACCCGGAAATCACGTGGGCCCCACCCGGAAATCACGTGGGCCCCACCCGGAAATCACGTGGGCCCCACCCGGAAATCACGTGTGCCTCACCCGGAAATCACGTGGGCCCCACCCGGAAATCACGTGGGCCCCACCCGGAAATCACGTGGGCCCCACTCGGAAATCACGTGGGCCCCACCCGGAAATCACGTGGGCCACACGGGGAAATCACGTGGGCCCCACCCGGAAATCACGTGGGCCCCACCCGGAAATCACGTGGGCCCCACCCGGAAATCACGTGGGCCCCACCCGGAAATCACGTGGGCCCCACCCGGAAATCACGTGGGCCCCCAGGGGAAATCACGTGGGCCCCACCCGGAAATCACGTGGGCCCCACCCGGAAATCACGTGGGCCCCACCCGGAAATCACGTGGGCCCCACCCGGAAATCACGTGGGCCCCACCCGGAAATCACGTGGGCCCCACCCGGAAATCACGTGGGCCCCACCCGGAAATCACGTGGGCCCCACCCGGAAATCACGTGGGCCCCACCCGGAAATCACGTGGGCCCCACCCGGAAATCACGTGGGCCCCACCCGGAAATCACGTGGGCCCCACCCGGAAATCACGTGGGCCCCACCCGGAAATCACGTGGGCCCCACCCGGAAATCACGTGGGCCCCACCCGGAAATCACGTGGGCCCCACGGGGAAATCACGTGGGCCCCACCCGGAAAACACGTGTGCCCCACCCGGAAATCACGTGGGCCCCACCCGGAAATCACGTGGGCCCCACCCGGAAATCACGTGGGCCCCACCCGGAAATCACGTGGGCCCCACCCGGAAATCACGTGGGGCCCACCCGGAAATCACGTGGGCCCCCAGGGGAAATCACGTGGGCCCCACCCGGAAATCACGTGGGCCCCACCCGGAAATCACGTGGGCCCCACCCGGAAATCACGTGGGCCCCACCCGGAAATCACGTGGGCCCCACCCGGAAATCACGTGGGCCCCACACGGAAATCACATGGGCCCCACCCGGAAATCACGTGGGGCCCACCCGGAAATCACGTGGGCCTCCAGGGGAAATCACGTGGGTCCCACCCGGAAATCACGTGGGCCCCACCCGGAAATCACGTGGGCCCCACCCGGAAATCACGTGGGCCCCACCCGGAAATCACGTGGGCCCCACCCGGAAATCACGTGGGCCCCACCCGGAAATCACGTGGGCCCCACCTGGAAATCACGTGGGGCCCACCCGGAAATCACGTGGGCCCCCAGGGGAAATCACGTGGGCCCCACCCGGAAATCACGTGGGCCCCACCCGGAAATCACGTGGGCCCCACCCGGAAATCACGTGGGCCCCACCCGGAAATCACGTGGGCCCCACCCGGAAATCACGTGGGCCCCACCCGGAAATCACGTGGGCCCCACCCGGAAATCACGTGGGCCCCACCCGGAAATCACGTGGGCCCCACGGGGAAATCACGTGGGCCCCACCCGGAAATCACGTGTGCCTCACCCGGAAATCACGTGGGCCCCACCCGGAAATCACGTGGGCCCCACCCGGAAATCACGTGGGCCCCACTCGGAAATCACGTGGGCCCCACCCGGAAATCACGTGGGCCACACGGGGAAATCACGTGGGCCCCACCCGGAAATCACGTGGGCCCCACCCGGAAATCACGTGGGCCCCACCCGGAAATCACGTGGGCCCCACCCGGAAATCACGTGGGCCCCACCCGGAAATCACGTGGGCCCCCAGGGGAAATCACGTGGGCCCCACCCGGAAATCACGTGGGCCCCACCCGGAAATCACGTGGGCCCCACCCGGAAATCACGTGGGCCCCACACGGAAATCACGTGGGCCCCACCCGGAAATCACGTGGGCCCCACCCGGAAATCACGTGGGCCCCACCCGGAAATCACGTGGGCCCCACCCGGAAATCACGTGGGCCCCACCCGGAAATCACGTGGGCCCCACCCGGAAATCACGTGGGCCCCACCCGGAAATCACGTGGGCCCCACCCGGAAATCACGTGGGCCCCACCCGGAAATCACGTGGGCCCCACCCGGAAATCACGTGGGCCCCACCCGGAAATCACGTGGGCCCCACGGGGAAATCACGTGGGCCCCACCCGGAAAACACGTGTGCCCCACCCGGAAATCACGTGGGCCCCACCCGGAAATCACGTGGGCCCCACCCGGAAATCACGTGGGCCCCACCCGGAAATCACGTGGGCCCCACCCGGAAATCACGTGGGGCCCACCCGGAAATCACGTGGGCCCCCAGGGGAAATCACGTGGGCCCCACCCGGAAATCACGTGGGCCCCACCCGGAAATCACGTGGGCCCCACCCGGAAATCACGTGGGCCCCACCCGGAAATCACGTGGGCCCCACCCGGAAATCACGTGGGCCCCACACGGAAATCACATGGGCCCCACCCGGAAATCACGTGGGGCCCACCCGGAAATCACGTGGGCCTCCAGGGGAAATCACGTGGGTCCCACCCGGAAATCACGTGGGCCCCACCCGGAAATCACGTGGGCCCCACCCGGAAATCACGTGGGCCCCACCCGGAAATCACGTGGGCCCCACCCGGAAATCACGTGGGCCCCACCCGGAAATCACGTGGGCCCCACCTGGAAATCACGTGGGGCCCACCCGGAAATCACGTGGGCCCCCAGGGGAAATCACGTGGGCCCCACCCGGAAATCACGTGGGCCCCACCCGGAAATCACGTGGGCCCCACCCGGAAATCACGTGGGCCCCACCCGGAAATCACGTGGGCCCCACCCGGAAATCACGTGGGCCCCACCCGGAAATCACGTGGGCCCCACCCGGAAATCACGTGGGCCCCACCCGGAAATCACGTGGGCCCCACCCGGAAATCACGTGGGCCCCACCCGGAAATCACGTGGGCCCCACCCGGAAATCACGTGGGCCCCACCCGGAAATCACGTGGGCCCCACGGGGAAATCACGTGGGCCCCACCCGGAAAACACGTGTGCCCCACCCGGAAATCACGTGGGCCCCACCCGGAAATCACGTGGGCCCCACCCGGAAATCACGTGGGCCCCACCCGGAAATCACGTGGGCCCCACCCGGAAATCACGTGGGGCCCACCCGGAAATCACGTGGGCCCCCAGGGGAAATCACGTGGGCCCCACCCGGAAATCACGTGGGCCCCACCCGGAAATCACGTGGGCCCCACCCGGAAATCACGTGGGCCCCACCCGGAAATCACGTGGGCCCCACCCGGAAATCACGTGGGCCCCACACGGAAATCACATGGGCCCCACCCGGAAATCACGTGGGGCCCACCCGGAAATCACGTGGGCCTCCAGGGGAAATCACGTGGGTCCCACCCGGAAATCACGTGGGCCCCACCCGGAAATCACGTGGGCCCCACCCGGAAATCACGTGGGCCCCACCCGGAAATCACGTGGGCCCCACCCGGAAATCACGTGGGCCCCACCCGGAAATCACGTGGGCCCCACCTGGAAATCACGTGGGGCCCACCCGGAAATCACGTGGGCCCCCAGGGGAAATCACGTGGGCCCCACCCGGAAATCACGTGGGCCCCACCCGGAAATCACGTGGGCCCCACCCGGAAATCACGTGGGCCCCACCCGGAAATCACGTGGGCCCCACCCGGAAATCACGTGGGCCCCACCCGGAAATCACGTGGGCCCCACCCGGAAATCACGTGGGCCCCACCCGGAAATCACGTGGGCCCCACCCGGAAATCACGTGGGCCCCACCCGGAAATCACGTGTGCCTCACCCGGAAATCACGTGGGCCCCACCCGGAAATCACGTGGGCCCCACCCGGAAATCACGTGGGCCCCACTCGGAAATCACGTGGGCCCCACCCGGAAATCACGTGGGCCACACGGGGAAATCACGTGGGCCCCACCCGGAAATCACGTGGGCCCCACCCGGAAATCACGTGGGCCCCACCCGGAAATCACGTGGGCCCCACCCGGAAATCACGTGGGCCCCACCCGGAAATCACGTGGGCCCCCAGGGGAAATCACGTGGGCCCCACCCGGAAATCACGTGTGCCTCACCCGGAAATCACGTGGGCCCCACCCGGAAATCACGTGGGCCCCACCCGGAAATCACGTGGGCCCCACCCGGAAATCACGTGGGCCCCACCCGGAAATCACGTGGGCCACACGGGGAAATCACGTGGGCCCCATCCGGAAATCACGTGGGCCCCACCCGGAAATCACGTGGGCCCCACCCGGAAATCACGTGGGCCCCACCCGGAAATCACGTGGGCCCCACCCGGAAATCACGTGGGCCCCACCCGGAAATCACGTGGGCCCCCAGGGGAAATCACGTGGGCCCCACCCGGAAATCACGTGGGCCCCACCCGGAAATCACGTGGGCCCCACCCGGAAATCAGGTGGGCCCCACCCGGAAATCACGTGGGCCCCACCCGGAAATCACGTGGGCCCCACCCGGAAATCACGTGGGCCCCACCCGGAAATCACGTGGGCCCCACCCGGAAATCACGTGGGCCCCACCCGGAAATCACGTGGGCCCCACGGGGAAATCACGTGGGCCCCACCCGGAAATCACGTGTGCCCCACCCGGAAATCACGTGGGCCCCACCCGGAAATCACGTGGGCCCCACCCGGAAATCACGTGGGCCCCTCCCGGAAATCACGTGGGCCCCACCCGGAAATCACGTGGGCCCCACCCGGAAATCACGTGGGCCCCACCCGGAAATCACGTGGGCCCCACCCGGAAATCACGTGGGCCCCACCCGGAAATCACGTGGGCCCCACGGGGAAATCACGTGGGCCCCACCCGGAAATCAGGTGGACCCCACCCGGAAATCACGTGGGCCCCACGGGGAAATCACGTGGGCCCCCAGGGGAAATCACGTGGGCCCCACCCGGAAATCACGTGGGCCCCACCCGGAAATCACGTGGGCCCCACCCGGAAATCACGTGGGCCCCACCCGGAAATCACGTGGGCCCCACCCGGAAATCACGTGGGCCCCACCCGGAAATCACGTGGGCCCCACGGGGAAATCACGTGGGCCCCACCCGGAAATCACGTGGGCCCCACCCGGAAATCACGTGGGCCCCACCCGGAAATCACGTGGGCCCCACCCGGAAATCACGTGGGCCCCACGGGGAAATCACCTGGGCCCCACCCGGAAATCACGTGGGCCCCACCCGGAAATCACGTGGGCCCCACCCGGAAATCACGTGGGCCCCACCCGGAAATCACGTGGGCCCCACCCGGAAATCACGTGGGCCCCACCCGGAAATCACGTGGGCCCCACCCGGAAATCACGTGGGCCCCACGGGGAAATCACGTGGGCCCCACCCGGAAATCACGTGGGCCCCACCCGGAAATCACGTGGGCCCCACCCGGAAATCACGTGGGCCCCACCCGGAAATCACGTGGGCCCCACCCGGAAATCACGTGGGCCCCACCCGGAAATCACGTGGGCCCCACCCGGAAATCACGTGGGCCCCACCCGGAAATCACGTGGGCCCCACCCGGAAATCACGTGGGCACCACCCGGAAATCACGTGGGCCCCACCCGGAAATCACGTGGGCCCCACCCGGAAATCACGTGGGCCCCACCCGGAAATCACGTGGGCCCCACGGGGAAATCACGTGGGCCCCACCCGGAAATCACGTGGGCCCCACCCGGAAATCACATGGGGCCCACCCGGAAATCACGTGGGCCCCACCGGGAAACCACGTGGGCCCCACGGGGAAATCACGTGGGCCCCCAGGGGAAGTCACGTGGGCCCCACCCGGAAATCACGTGGGCCCCACCCGGAAATCACGTGGGCCCCACCCGGAAATCACGTGGGCCCCACGGGGAAATCACGTGGGCCCCACCCGGAAATCACGTGGGCCCCACCCGGAAATCACGTGGGCCCCATCCGGAAATCACGTGGGCCCCACCCGGAAATCACGTGGGCCCCACCCGGAAATCACGTGGGCCCCACCCGGAAATCACGTGGGCCCCTCCCGGAAATCACGTGGGCCCCACCCGGAAATCACGTGGGCCCCATCCTGAAATCACGTGGGCCCCACCCGGAAATCACGTGGGCCCCACCCGGAAATCACGTGGGCCCCACCCGGAAATCACGTGGGCCCCACCCGGAAATCACGTGGGCCCCACCCGGAAATCACGTGGGCCCCACCCGGAAATCACGTGGGCCCCACCCGGAAATCACGTGGGGCCCACCCGGAAATCCGGTGGGCCCCACGGGGAAATCACGTGGGCCCCACCCGGAAATCACGTGGGCCCCACCCGGAAATCACGTGGGCCCCACCCGGAAATCACGTGGGCCCCACCCGGAAATCACGTGGGCCCCCAGGGGAAATCACGTGGGCCCCACCCGGAAATCACGTGGGCCCCACCCGGAAATCACGTGGGCCCCACCCGGAAATCACGTGGGCCCCACGGGGAAATCACGTGGGCCCCACCCGGAAATCACGTGGGCCCCACCCGGAAATCACGTGGGCCCCACCCGGAAATCACGTGGGCCCCAGCCGGAAAACACGTGGGCCCCACCCGGAAATCACGTGGGCCCCACCCGGAAATCACGTGGGCCCCACGGGGAAATCACGTGGGCCCCACCCGGAAATCACGTGGGCCCCACCCTGAAATCACGTGGGCCCCACGGGGAAATCACGTGGGCCCCACCCGGAAATCACGTGGGCCCCACCCGGAAATCACGTGGGCCCCACCCGGAAATCACGTGGGCCCCCAGGGGAAATCACGTGGGCCCCACCCGGAAATCACGTGGGCCCCACCCGGAAATCACGTGGGCCCCACCCGGAAATCACGTGGGCCCCACGGGGAAATCACGTGGGCCCCACCCGGAAATCACGTGGGCCCCACCCGGAAATCACGTGGGCCCCACCCGGAAATCACGTGGGCCCCAGCCGGAAAACACGTGGGCCCCACCCGGAAATCACGTGGGCCCCACCCGGAAATCACGTGGGCCCCACGGGGAAATCACGTGGGCCCCACCCGGAAATCACGTGGGCCCCACCCAGAAATCACGTGGGCCCCACCCGGAAATCACGTGGGGCCCACCCGGAAATCACGTGGGCCCCACGGGGAAATCACGTGGGCCCCACCCGGAAATCACGTGGGCCCCACCCGGAAATCACGTGGGCCCCACCCGGAAATCACGTGGGCCCCACCCGGAAATCACGTGGGCCCCACGGGGAAATCACGTGGGCCCCACCCGGAAATCACGTGTGACTCACCCGGAAATCACGTGGGCCCCACCCGGAAATCACGTGGGCCCCACCCGGAAATCACGTGGGCCCCACCCGGAAATCACGTGGGCCACACGGGGAAATCACGTGGGCCCCACCCGGAAATCACGTGGGCCCCACCCGCAAATCACGTGGGCCCCACCCGGAAATCACGAGGGCCCCACCCGGAAATCACGTGGGCCCCACCCGGAAATCACGTGGGCCCCCAGGGGAAATCACGTGGGCACCACCCGGAAATCACGTGGGCCCCACCCGGAAATCACGTGGGCCCCACCCGGAAATCACGTGGGCCCCACCCGGAAATCACGTGGGCCCCACCCGGAAATCACGTGGGCCCCACCCGGAAATCACGTGGGCCCCACCCGGAAATCACGTGGGCCCCACCCGGAAATCTCGTGGGCCCCACCCGGAAATCACGTGGGCCCCACCCGGAAATCACGTGGGCCCCACGGGGAAATCACGTGTGCCCCACCCGGAAATCACGTGGGCCCCACCCGGAAATCACGTGGGCCCCACCCGGAAATCACGTGGGCCCCACCCGGAAATCACGTGGGCCCCACCCGGAAATCACGTGGGCCCCCAGGGGAAATCACGTGGGCCCCACCCGGAAATCACGTGGGCCCCACCCGGAAATCACGTGGGCCCCACCCGGAAATCACGTGGGCCCCACGGGGAAATCACGTGGGCCCCACCCGGAAATCACGTGGGCCCCACCCGGAAATCACGTGGGCCCCACCCGGAAATCACGTGGGGCCCACCCGGAAATCACGTGGGCCCCACGGGGAAATCACCTGGGCCCCACCCGGAAATCATGTGGGCCCCACCCGGAAATCACGTGGGCCCCACGGGGAAATCACGTGGGCCCCACCCGGAAATCACGTGTGCCTCACCCGGAAATCACGTGGGCCCCACCCGGAAATCACGTGGGCCCCACCCGGAAATCACGTGGGCCCCACTCGGAAATCACGTGGGCCCCACCCGGAAATCACGTGGGCCACACGGGGAAATCACGTGGGCCCCACCCGGAAATCACGTGGGCCCCACCCGGAAATCACGTGGGCCCCACCCGGAAATCACGTGGGCCCCACCCGGAAATCACGTGGGCCCCACCCGGAAATCACGTGGGCCCCCAGGGGAAATCACGTGGGCCCCACCCGGAAATCACGTGGGCCCCACCCGGAAATCACGTGGGCCCCACCCGGAAATCACGTGGGCCCCACACGGAAATCACGTGGGCCCCACCCGGAAATCACGTGGGCCCCACCCGGAAATCACGTGGGCCCCACCCGGAAATCACGTGGGCCCCACCCGGAAATCACGTGGGCCCCACCCGGAAATCACGTGGGCCCCACCCGGAAATCACGTGGGCCCCACCCGGAAATCACGTGGGCCCCACCCGGAAATCACGTGGGCCCCACCCGGAAATCACGTGGGCCCCACCCGGAAATCACGTGGGCCCCACCCGGAAATCACGTGGGCCCCACCCGGAAATCACGTGGGCCCCACCCGGAAATCACGTGGGCCCCACGGGGAAAACACGTGGGCCCCACGGGGAAATCACGTGGGCCCCCAGGGGAAATCACGTGGGCCCCACCCGGAAATCACGTGGGCCCCACCCGGAAATCACGTGGGCCCCACCCTGAAATCACGTGGGCCCCACGGGGAAATCACGTGGGCCCCACCCGGAAATCACGTGGGCCCCACCCGGAAATCACGTGGGCCCCACCCGGAAATCACGTGGGCCCCCAGGGGAAATCACGTGGGCCCCACCCGGAAATCACGTGGGCCCCACCCGGAAATCACGTGGGCCCCACCCGGAAATCACGTGGGCCCCACGGGGAAATCACGTGGGCCCCACCCGGAAATCACGTGGGCCCCACCCGGAAATCACGTGGGCCCCACCCGGAAATCACGTGGGCCCCAGCCGGAAATCACGTGGGCCCCACCCGGAAATCACGTGGGCCCCACCCGGAAATCACGTGGGCCCCACCCGGAAATCACGTGGGCCCCACCCGGAAATCACGTGGGCCCCACGGGGAAATCACGTGGGCCCCACCCGGAAAACACGTGTGCCCCAACCGGAAATCACGTGGGCCCCACCCGGAAATCACGTGGGGCCCACCCGGAAATCACGTGGGCCCCACGGGGAAATCACCTGGGCCCCACCCGGAAATCATGTGGGCCCCACCCGGAAATCACGTGGGCCCCACGGGGAAATCACGTGGGCCCCACCCGGAAATCACGTGTGCCTCACCCGGAAATCACGTGGGCCCCACCCGGAAATCACGTGGGCCCCACCCGGAAATCACGTGGGCCCCACTCGGAAATCACGTGGGCCCCACCCGGAAATCACGTGGGCCACACGGGGAAATCACGTGGGCCCCACCCGGAAATCACGTGGGCCCCACCCGCAAATCACGTGGGCCCCACCCGGAAATCACGAGGGCCCCACCCGGAAATCACGTGGGCCCCACCCGGAAATCACGTGGGCCCCCAGGGGAAATCACGTGGGCACCACCCGGAAATCACGTGGGCCCCACCCGGAAATCACGTGGGCCCCACCCGGAAATCACGTGGGCCCCACCCGGAAATCACGTGGGCCCCACCCGGAAATCACGTGGGCCCCACCCGGAAATCACGTGGGCCCCACCCGGAAATCACGTGGGCCCCACCCGGAAATCTCGTGGGCCCCACCCGGAAATCACGTGGGCCCCACCCGGAAATCACGTGGGCCCCACGGGGAAATCACGTGGGCCCCACCCGGAAATCACGTGGGCCCCACCCGGAAATCACGTGGGGCCCACCCGGAAATCACGTGGGCCCCACGGGGAAATGACGTGGGCCCCACCCGGAAATCACGTGGGCCCCACCCGGAAATCTCGTGGGCCCCACCCGGAAATCACGTGGGCCCCACCCGGAAATCACGTGGGCCCCACGGGGAAATCACGTGGGCCCCACCCGGAAATCACGTGGGCCCCACCCGGAAATCACGTGGGCCCCACCCGGAAATCACGTGGGCCCCACCCGGAAATCTCGTGGGCCCCACCCGGAAATCACGTGGGCCCCACCCGGAAATCACGTGGGCCCCACGGGGAAATCACGTGGGCCCCACCCGGAAATCACGTGGGCCCCACCCGGAAATCACGTGGGCCCCACCCGGAAATCACGTGGGCCCCACCCGGAAATCACGTGGGGCCCACCCGGAAATCACGTGGGCCCCACCCGGAAATCACGTGGGCCCCACCCGGAAATCACGTGGGCCCCACCCGGAAATCACGTGGGCCCCACCCGGAAATCACGTGGGCCCCACCCGGAAATCACGTGGGCCCCACCCGGAAATCACGTGGGCCCCACGGGGAAAACACGTGGGCCCCACGGGGAAATCACGTGGGCCCCCAGGGGAAATCACGTGGGCCCCACCCGGAAATCACGTGGGCCCCACCCGGAAATCACGTGGGCCCCACCCTGAAATCACGTGGGCCCCACGGGGAAATCACGTGGGCCCCACCCGGAAATCACGTGGGCCCCACCCGGAAATCACGTGGGCCCCACCCGGAAATCACGTGGGCCCCCAGGGGAAATCACGTGGGCCCCACCCGGAAATCACGTGGGCCCCACCCGGAAATCACGTGGGCCCCACCCGGAAATCACGTGGGCCCCACGGGGAAATCACGTGGGCCCCACCCGGAAATCACGTGGGCCCCACCCGGAAATCACGTGGGCCCCACCCGGAAATCACGTGGGCCCCAGCCGGAAAACACGTGGGCCCCACCCGGAAATCACGTGGGCCCCACCCGGAAATCACGTGGGCCCCACGGGGAAATCACGTGGGCCCCACCCGGAAATCACGTGGGCCCCACCCAGAAATCACGTGGGCCCCACCCGGAAATCACGTGGGGCCCACCCGGAAATCACGTGGGCCCCACGGGGAAATCACGTGGGCCCCACCCGGAAATCACGTGGGCCCCACCCGGAAATCACGTGGGCCCAACCCGGAAATCACGTGGGCCCCACCCGGAAATCACGTGGGCCCCACGGGGAAATCACGTGGGCCCCACCCGGAAATCACGTGTGACTCACCCGGAAATCACGTGGGCCCCACCCGGAAATCACGTGGGCCCCACCCGGAAATCACGTGGGCCCCACCCGGAAATCACGTGGGCCACACGGGGAAATCACGTGGGCCCCACCCGGAAATCACGTGGGCCCCACCCGCAAATCACGTGGGCCCCACCCGGAAATCACGAGGGCCCCACCCGGAAATCACGTGGGCCCCACCCGGAAATCACGTGGGCCCCCAGGGGAAATCACGTGGGCACCACCCGGAAATCACGTGGGCCCCACCCGGAAATCACGTGGGCCCCACCCGGAAATCACGTGGGCCCCACCCGGAAATCACGTGGGCCCCACCCGGAAATCACGTGGGCCCCACCCGGAAATCACGTGGGCCCCACCCGGAAATCACGTGGGCCCCACCCGGAAATCTCGTGGGCCCCACCCGGAAATCACGTGGGCCCCACCCGGAAATCACGTGGGCCCCACGGGGAAATCACGTGTGCCCCACCCGGAAATCACGTGGGCCCCACCCGGAAATCACGTGGGCCCCACCCGGAAATCACGTGGGCCCCACCCGGAAATCACGTGGGCCCCACCCGGAAATCACGTGGGCCCCCAGGGGAAATCACGTGGGCCCCACCCGGAAATCACGTGGGCCCCACCCGGAAATCACGTGGGCCCCACCCGGAAATCACGTGGGCCCCACGGGGAAATCACGTGGGCCCCACCCGGAAATCACGTGGGCCCCACCCGGAAATCACGTGGGCCCCACCCGGAAATCACGTGGGGCCCACCCGGAAATCACGTGGGCCCCACGGGGAAATCACCTGGGCCCCACCCGGAAATCATGTGGGCCCCACCCGGAAATCACGTGGGCCCCACGGGGAAATCACGTGGGCCCCACCCGGAAATCACGTGTGCCTCACCCGGAAATCACGTGGGCCCCACCCGGAAATCACGTGGGCCCCACCCGGAAATCACGTGGGCCCCACTCGGAAATCACGTGGGCCCCACCCGGAAATCACGTGGGCCACACGGGGAAATCACGTGGGCCCCACCCGGAAATCACGTGGGCCCCACCCGGAAATCACGTGGGCCCCACCCGGAAATCACGTGGGCCCCACCCGGAAATCACGTGGGCCCCACCCGGAAATCACGTGGGCCCCCAGGGGAAATCACGTGGGCCCCACCCGGAAATCACGTGGGCCCCACCCGGAAATCACGTGGGCCCCACCCGGAAATCACGTGGGCCCCACACGGAAATCACGTGGGCCCCACCCGGAAATCACGTGGGCCCCACCCGGAAATCACGTGGGCCCCACCCGGAAATCACGTGGGCCCCACCCGGAAATCACGTGGGCCCCACCCGGAAATCACGTGGGCCCCACCCGGAAATCACGTGGGCCCCACCCGGAAATCACGTGGGCCCCACCCGGAAATCACGTGGGCCCCACCCGGAAATCACGTGGGCCCCACCCGGAAATCACGTGGGCCCCACGGGGAAATCACGTGGGCCCCACCCGGAAAACACGTGTGCCCCACCCGGAAATCACGTGGGCCCCACCCGGAAATCACGTGGGCCCCACCCGGAAATCACGTGGGCCCCACCCGGAAATCACGTGGGCCCCACCCGGAAATCACGTGGGGCCCACCCGGAAATCACGTGGGCCCCCAGGGGAAATCACGTGGGCCCCACCCGGAAATCACGTGGACCCCACCCGGAAATCACGTGGGCCCCACCCGGAAATCACGTGGGCCCCACCCGGAAATCACGTGGGCCCCACCCGGAAATCACGTGGGCCCCACACGGAAATCACATGGGCCCCACCCGGAAATCACGTGGGGCCCACCCGGAAATCACGTGGGCCTCCAGGGGAAATCACGTGGGTCCCACCCGGAAATCACGTGGGCCCCACCCGGAAATCACGTGGGCCCCACCCGGAAATCACGTGGGCCCCACCCGGAAATCACGTGGGCCCCACCCGGAAATCACGTGGGCCCCACCCGGAAATCACGTGGGCCCCACCTGGAAATCACGTGGGGCCCACCCGGAAATCACGTGGGCCCCCAGGGGAAATCACGTGGGCCCCACCCGGAAATCACGTGGGCCCCACCCGGAAATCACGTGGGCCCCACCCGGAAATCACGTGGGCCCCACCCGGAAATCACGTGGGCCCCACCCGGAAATCACGTGGGCCCCACCCGGAAATCACGTGGGCCCCACCCGGAAATCACGTGGGCCCCACCCGGAAATCACGTGGGCCCCACCCGGAAATCACGTGGGCCCCACCCGGAAATCACGTGTGCCTCACCCGGAAATCACGTGGGCCCCACCCGGAAATCACGTGGGCCCCACCCGGAAATCACGTGGGCCCCACTCGGAAATCACGTGGGCCCCACCCGGAAATCACGTGGGCCACACGGGGAAATCACGTGGGCCCCACCCGGAAATCACGTGGGCCCCACCCGGAAATCACGTGGGCCCCACCCGGAAATCACGTGGGCCCCACCCGGAAATCACGTGGGCCCCACCCGGAAATCACGTGGGCCCCCAGGGGAAATCACGTGGGCCCCACCCGGAAATCACGTGGGCCCCACCCGGAAATCACGTGGGCCCCACCCGGAAATCACGTGGGCCCCACACGGAAATCACGTGGGCCCCACCCGGAAATCACGTGGGCCCCACCCGGAAATCACGTGGGCCCCACCCGGAAATCACGTGGGCCCCACCCGGAAATCACGTGGGCCCCACCCGGAAATCACGTGGGCCCCACCCGGAAATCACGTGGGCCCCACCCGGAAATCACGTGGGCCCCACCCGGAAATCACGTGGGCCCCACCCGGAAATCACGTGGGCCCCACCCGGAAATCACGTGGGCCCCACCCGGAAATCACGTGGGCCCCACGGGGAAATCACGTGGGCCCCACCCGGAAAACACGTGTGCCCCACCCGGAAATCACGTGGGCCCCACCCGGAAATCACGTGGGCCCCACCCGGAAATCACGTGGGCCCCACCCGGAAATCACGTGGGCCCCACCCGGAAATCACGTGGGGCCCACCCGGAAATCACGTGGGCCCCCAGGGGAAATCACGTGGGCCCCACCCGGAAATCACGTGGGCCCCACCCGGAAATCACGTGGGCCCCACCCGGAAATCACGTGGGCCCCACCCGGAAATCACGTGGGCCCCACCCGGAAATCACGTGGGCCCCACACGGAAATCACATGGGCCCCACCCGGAAATCACGTGGGGCCCACCCGGAAATCACGTGGGCCTCCAGGGGAAATCACGTGGGTCCCACCCGGAAATCACGTGGGCCCCACCCGGAAATCACGTGGGCCCCACCCGGAAATCACGTGGGCCCCACCCGGAAATCACGTGGGCCCCACCCGGAAATCACGTGGGCCCCACCCGGAAATCACGTGGGCCCCACCTGGAAATCACGTGGGGCCCACCCGGAAATCACGTGGGCCCCCAGGGGAAATCACGTGGGCCCCACCCGGAAATCACGTGGGCCCCACCCGGAAATCACGTGGGCCCCACCCGGAAATCACGTGGGCCCCACCCGGAAATCACGTGGGCCCCACCCGGAAATCACGTGGGCCCCACCCGGAAATCACGTGGGCCCCACCCGGAAATCACGTGGGCCCCACCCGGAAATCACGTGGGCCCCACGGGGAAATCACGTGGGCCCCACCCGGAAATCACGTGTGCCTCACCCGGAAATCACGTGGGCCCCACCCGGAAATCACGTGGGCCCCACCCGGAAATCACGTGGGCCCCACTCGGAAATCACGTGGGCCCCACCCGGAAATCACGTGGGCCACACGGGGAAATCACGTGGGCCCCACCCGGAAATCACGTGGGCCCCACCCGGAAATCACGTGGGCCCCACCCGGAAATCACGTGGGCCCCACCCGGAAATCACGTGGGCCCCACCCGGAAATCACGTGGGCCCCCAGGGGAAATCACGTGGGCCCCACCCGGAAATCACGTGGGCCCCACCCGGAAATCACGTGGGCCCCACCCGGAAATCACGTGGGCCCCACACGGAAATCACGTGGGCCCCACCCGGAAATCACGTGGGCCCCACCCGGAAATCACGTGGGCCCCACCCGGAAATCACGTGGGCCCCACCCGGAAATCACGTGGGCCCCACCCGGAAATCACGTGGGCCCCACCCGGAAATCACGTGGGCCCCACCCGGAAATCACGTGGGCCCCACCCGGAAATCACGTGGGCCCCACCCGGAAATCACGTGGGCCCCACCCGGAAATCACGTGGGCCCCACCCGGAAATCACGTGGGCCCCACGGGGAAATCACGTGGGCCCCACCCGGAAAACACGTGTGCCCCACCCGGAAATCACGTGGGCCCCACCCGGAAATCACGTGGGCCCCACCCGGAAATCACGTGGGCCCCACCCGGAAATCACGTGGGCCCCACCCGGAAATCACGTGGGGCCCACCCGGAAATCACGTGGGCCCCCAGGGGAAATCACGTGGGCCCCACCCGGAAATCACGTGGGCCCCACCCGGAAATCACGTGGGCCCCACCCGGAAATCACGTGGGCCCCACCCGGAAATCACGTGGGCCCCACCCGGAAATCACGTGGGCCCCACACGGAAATCACATGGGCCCCACCCGGAAATCACGTGGGGCCCACCCGGAAATCACGTGGGCCTCCAGGGGAAATCACGTGGGTCCCACCCGGAAATCACGTGGGCCCCACCCGGAAATCACGTGGGCCCCACCCGGAAATCACGTGGGCCCCACCCGGAAATCACGTGGGCCCCACCCGGAAATCACGTGGGCCCCACCCGGAAATCACGTGGGCCCCACCTGGAAATCACGTGGGGCCCACCCGGAAATCACGTGGGCCCCCAGGGGAAATCACGTGGGCCCCACCCGGAAATCACGTGGGCCCCACCCGGAAATCACGTGGGCCCCACCCGGAAATCACGTGGGCCCCACCCGGAAATCACGTGGGCCCCACCCGGAAATCACGTGGGCCCCACCCGGAAATCACGTGGGCCCCACCCGGAAATCACGTGGGCCCCACCCGGAAATCACGTGGGCCCCACCCGGAAATCACGTGGGCCCCACCCGGAAATCACGTGGGCCCCACCCGGAAATCACGTGGGCCCCACGGGGAAATCACGTGGGCCCCACCCGGAAAACACGTGTGCCCCACCCGGAAATCACGTGGGCCCCACCCGGAAATCACGTGGGCCCCACCCGGAAATCACGTGGGCCCCACCCGGAAATCACGTGGGCCCCACCCGGAAATCACGTGGGGCCCACCCGGAAATCACGTGGGCCCCCAGGGGAAATCACGTGGGCCCCACCCGGAAATCACGTGGGCCCCACCCGGAAATCACGTGGGCCCCACCCGGAAATCACGTGGGCCCCACCCGGAAATCACGTGGGCCCCACCCGGAAATCACGTGGGCCCCACACGGAAATCACATGGGCCCCACCCGGAAATCACGTGGGGCCCACCCGGAAATCACGTGGGCCTCCAGGGGAAATCACGTGGGTCCCACCCGGAAATCACGTGGGCCCCACCCGGAAATCACGTGGGCCCCACCCGGAAATCACGTGGGCCCCACCCGGAAATCACGTGGGCCCCACCCGGAAATCACGTGGGCCCCACCCGGAAATCACGTGGGCCCCACCCGGAAATCACGTGGGCCCCACCCGGAAATCACGTGGGCCCCACCCGGAAATCACGTGGGCCCCACCCGGAAATCACGTGTGCCTCACCCGGAAATCACGTGGGCCCCACCCGGAAATCACGTGGGCCCCACCCGGAAATCACGTGGGCCCCACTCGGAAATCACGTGGGCCCCACCCGGAAATCACGTGGGCCACACGGGGAAATCACGTGGGCCCCACCCGGAAATCACGTGGGCCCCACCCGGAAATCACGTGGGCCCCACCCGGAAATCACGTGGGCCCCACCCGGAAATCACGTGGGCCCCACCCGGAAATCACGTGGGCCCCCAGGGGAAATCACGTGGGCCCCACCCGGAAATCACGTGGGCCCCACCCGGAAATCACGTGGGCCCCACCCGGAAATCACGTGGGCCCCACACGGAAATCACGTGGGCCCCACCCGGAAATCACGTGGGCCCCACCCGGAAATCACGTGGGCCCCACCCGGAAATCACGTGGGCCCCACCCGGAAATCACGTGGGCCCCACCCGGAAATCACGTGGGCCCCACCCGGAAATCACGTGGGCCCCACCCGGAAATCACGTGGGCCCCACCCGGAAATCACGTGGGCCCCACCCGGAAATCACGTGGGCCCCACCCGGAAATCACGTGGGCCCCACCCGGAAATCACGTGGGCCCCACGGGGAAATCACGTGGGCCCCACCCGGAAAACACGTGTGCCCCACCCGGAAATCACGTGGGCCCCACCCGGAAATCACGTGGGCCCCACCCGGAAATCACGTGGGCCCCACCCGGAAATCACGTGGGCCCCACCCGGAAATCACGTGGGGCCCACCCGGAAATCACGTGGGCCCCCAGGGGAAATCACGTGGGCCCCACCCGGAAATCACGTGGGCCCCACCCGGAAATCACGTGGGCCCCACCCGGAAATCACGTGGGCCCCACCCGGAAATCACGTGGGCCCCACCCGGAAATCACGTGGGGCCCACCCGGAAATCACGTGGGCCCCACGGGGAAATCACGTGGGCCCCACCCGGAAATCACGTGGGCCCCACCCGGAAATCACGTGGGCCCCACCCGGAAATCACGTGGGCCCCACCCGGAAATCACGTGGGCCCCACGGGGAAATCACGTGGGCCCCACCCGGAAATCACGTGTGACTCACCCGGAAATCACGTGGGCCCCACCCGGAAATCACGTGGGCCCCACCCGGAAATCACGTGGGCCCCACCCGGAAATCACGTGGGCCCCACCCGGAAATCACGTGGGCCCCACCCGGAAATCACGTGGGCCCCACCCGGAAATCACGTGGGCCCCACGGGGAAATCACGTGGGCCCCACCCGGAAATCACGTGTGACTCACCCGGAAATCACGTGGGCCCCACCCGGAAATCACGTGGGCCCCACCCGGAAATCACGTGGGCCCCACCCGGAAATCACGTGGGCCACACCCGGAAATCACGTGGGCCCCACCCGGAAATCACGTGGGCCCCACCCGGAAATCACGAGGGCCCCACCCGGAAATCACGTGGGCCCCACCCGGAAATCACGTGGGCCCCCAGGGGAAATCACGTGGGCCCCACCCGGAAATCACGTGGGCCCCACCCGGAAATCACGTGGGCCCCACCCGGAAATCACGTGGGCCCCACCCGGAAATCACGTGGGCCCCACCCGGAAATCACGTGGGCCCCACCCGGAAATCACGTGGGCCCCACCCGGAAATCACGTGGGCCCCACCCGGAAATCTCGTGGGCCCCACCCGGAAATCACGTGGGCCCCACCCGGAAATCACGTGGGCCCCACGGGGAAATCACGTGTGCCCCACCCGGAAATCACGTGGGCCCCACCCGGAAATCACGTGGGCCCCACCCGGAAATCACGTGGGCCCCACCCGGAAATCACGTGGGCCCCACCCGGAAATCACGTGGGCCCCCAGGGGAAATCACGTGGGCCCCACCCGGAAATCACGTGTGCCTCACCCGGAAATCACGTGGGCCCCACCCGGAAATCACGTGGGCCCCACCCGGAAATCACGTGGGCCCCACTCGGAAATCACGTGGGCCCCACCCGGAAATCACGTGGGCCACACGGGGAAATCACGTGGGCCCCACCCGGAAATCACGTGGGCCCCACCCGGAAATCACGTGGGCCCCACCCGGAAATCACGTGGGCCCCACCCGGAAATCACGTGGGCCCCACCCGGAAATCACGTGGGCCCCCAGGGGAAATCACGTGGGCCCCACCCGGAAATCACGTGGGCCCCACCCGGAAATCACGTGGGCCCCACCCGGAAATCACGTGGGCCCCACACGGAAATCACGTGGGCCCCACCCGGAAATCACGTGGGCCCCACCCGGAAATCACGTGGGCCCCACCCGGAAATCACGTGGGCCCCACCCGGAAATCACGTGGGCCCCACCCGGAAATCACGTGGGCCCCACCCGGAAATCACGTGGGCCCCACCCGGAAATCACGTGGGCCCCACCCGGAAATCACGTGGGCCCCACCCGGAAATCACGTGGGCCCCACCCGGAAATCACGTGGGCCCCACCCGGAAATCACGTGGGCCCCACGGGGAAATCACGTGGGCCCCACCCGGAAAACACGTGTGCCCCACCCGGAAATCACGTGGGCCCCACCCGGAAATCACGTGGGCCCCACCCGGAAATCACGTGGGCCCCACCCGGAAATCACGTGGGCCCCACCCGGAAATCACGTGGGGCCCACCCGGAAATCACGTGGGCCCCCAGGGGAAATCACGTGGGCCCCACCCGGAAATCACGTGGGCCCCACCCGGAAATCACGTGGGCCCCACCCGGAAATCACGTGGGCCCCACCCGGAAATCACGTGGGCCCCACCCGGAAATCACGTGGGCCCCACCCGGAAATCACATGGGCCCCACCCGGAAATCACGTGGGGCCCACCCGGAAATCACGTGGGCCTCCAGGGGAAATCACGTGGGTCCCACCCGGAAATCACGTGGGCCCCACCCGGAAATCACGTGGGCCCCACCCGGAAATCACGTGGGCCCCACCCGGAAATCACGTGGGCCCCACCCGGAAATCACGTGGGCCCCACCCGGAAATCACGTGGGCCCCACCCGGAAATCACGTGGGGCCCACCCGGAAATCACGTGGGCCCCCAGGGGAAATCACGTGGGCCCCACCCGGAAATCACGTGGGCCCCACCCGGAAATCACGTGGGCCCCCAGGGGAAATCACGTGGGCCCCACCCGGAAATCACGTGGGCCCCACCCGGAAATCACGTGGGCCCCACCCGGAAATCACGTGGGCCCCACCCGGAAATCACGTGGGCCCCACCCGGAAATCACGTGGGCCCCACCCGGAAATCACGTGGGCCCCACCCGGAAATCACGTGGGCCCCACCCGGAAATCACGTGGGCCCCACCTGGAAATCATGTGGGGCCCACCCGGAAATCACGTGGGCCCCCAGGGGAAATCACGTGGGCCCCACCCGGAAATCACGTGGTCCCCACCCGGAAATCACGTGGGCCCCACCCGGAAATCACGTGGGCCCCCAGGGGAAATCACGTGGGCCCCACCCGGAAATCACGTGGGCCCCACCCGGAAATCACGTGGGCCCCACCCGGAAATCACGTGGGCCCCACCCGGAAATCACGTGGGCCCCACCCGGAAATCACGTGGGCCCCACGGGGAAATCACGTGGGCCCCACCCGGAAATCACGTGTGCCTCACCCGGAAATCACGTGGGCCCCACCCGGAAATCACGTGGGCCCCACCCGGAAATCACGTGGGCCCCACCCGGAAATCACGTGGGCCCCACCCGGAAATCACGTGGGCCACACGGGGAAATCACGTGGGCCCCACCCGGAAATCACGTGGGCCCCACCCGGAAATCACGTGGGCCCCACCCGGAAATCACGTGGGCCCCACCCGGAAATCACGTGGGCCCCACCCGGAAATCACGTGGGCCCCACCCGGAAATCACTTGGGCCCCCAGGGGAAATCACGTGGGCCCCACCCGGAAATCACGTGGGCCCCACCCGGAAATCACGTGGGCCCCACCCGGAAATCACGTGGGCCCCACCCGGAAATCACGTGGGCCCCACCCGGAAATCACGTGGGCCCCACCCGGAAATCACGTGGGCCCCACCCGGAAATCATGTGGGCCCCACCCGGAAATCACGTGGGCCCCACCCGGAAATCACGTGGGCCCCACCTGGAAATCACGTGGGGCCCACCCGGAAATCACGTGGGCCCCACGGGGAAATCACGTGGGCCCCACCCGGAAATCCCGTGGGCCCCACCCGGAAATCACGTGGGCCCCACCCGGAAATCACGTGGGCCCCACGGGGAAATCACGTGGGCCCCACCCGGAAATCACGTGTGACTCACCCGGAAATCACGTGGGCCCCACCCGGAAATCACGTGGGCCCCACCCGGAAATCACGTGGGCCCCACCCGGAAATCACGTGGGCCCCACCCGGAAATCACGTGGGCCACACGGGGAAATCACGTGGGCCCCACCCGGAAATCACGTGGGCCCCACCCGGAAATCACGTGGGCCCCACCCGGAAATCACGTGGGCCCCATCCGGAAATCACGTGGGCCCCCAGGGGAAATCACGTGGGCCCCACCCGGAAATCACGTGGGCCCCACGGGGAAATCACGTGGGCCCCACCCGGAAATCACGTGGGCCCCACCCGGAAATCACGTGGGCCCCACCCGGAAATCACGTGGGCCCCACCCGGAAATCACGTGGGCCCCACCCGGAAATCTCGTGGGCCCCACCCGGAAATCACGTGGGCCCCACCCGGAAATCACGTGGGCCCCACGGGGAAATCACGTGGGCCCCACCCGGAAATCACGTGGGCCCCACCCGGAAATCACGTGGGCCCCACCCGGAAATCACGTGGGCCCCACCCGGAAATCACGTGGGCCCCACCCGGAAATCACTTGGGCCCCACCCGGAAATCACGTGGGCCCCACCCGGAAATCACGTGGGCCCCACCCGGAAATCACGTGGGCCCCACCCGGAAATCACGTGGGCCCCACCCGGAAATCACGTGGGCCCCACGGGGAAATCACGTGGGCCCCACCCGGAAATCACGTGGGCCCCACGGGGAAATCACGTGGGCCCCACCCGGAAATCACGTGTGCCCCACCCGGAAATCACGTGGGCCCCACCCGGAAATCACGTGGGCCCCACCCGGAAATCACGTGGGCCCCACCCGGAAATCACGTGTGCCCCACCCGGAAATCACGTGGGCCCCACCCGGAAATCACGTGGGCCCCACGGGGAAATCACGTGGGACCCACCCGGAAATCACGTGGGCCCCACCCGGAAATCACGTGGGCCCCATCCGGAAATCACGTGGGCCCCACCCGGAAATCACGTGGGCCCCACGGGGAAATCACGTGGGCCCCACCCGGAAATCACGTGGGCCCCACCCGGAAATCACGTGGGCCCCACCCGGAAATCACGTGGGCCCCACGGGGAAATCACGTGGGCCCCACCCGGAAATCACGTGGGCCCCACCCGGAAATCACGTGGGCCCCACCCGGAAATCACGTGGGCCCCACCCGGAAATCACGTGGGCCCCACCCGGAAATCACGTGGGCCCCACCCGGAAATCACGTGGGCCCCACGGGGAAATCACGTGGGCCCCACCCGGAAATCACGTGGGCCCCACCCGGAAATCACGTGGGCCCCACCCGGAAATCACGTGGGGCCCACCCGGAAATCACGTGGGCCCCACGGGGAAATCACGTGGGCCCCACCCGGAAATCACGTGGGCCCCACCCGGAAATCACGTGGGCCCCACCCGGAAATCACGTGGGCCCCACGGGGAAATCACGTGGGCCCCACCCGGAAATCACGTGTGCCTCACCCGGAAATCACGTGGGCCCCACCCGGAAATCACGTGGGCCCCACGGGGAAATCACGTGGGCCCCACCCGGAAATCACGTGGGCCCCACCCGGAAATCACGTGGGCCCCCAGGGGAAATCACGTGGGCCCCACCCGGAAATCACGTGGGCCCCACCCGGAAATCACGTGGGCCCCACACGGAAATCACGTGGGCCCCACCCGGAAATCACGTGGGCCCCACGGGGAAATCACGTGGGCCCCACCCGGAAATCACGTGGGCCCCACCCGGAAATCACGTGGGCCCCACACGGAAATCACGTGGGCCCCACCCGGAAATCACGTGGGCCCCACGGGGAAATCACGTGGGCCCCACGGGGAAATCACGTGGGCCCCACCCGGAAATCACGTGGGCCCCACCCGGAAATCACGTGGGCCCCACCCGGGAATCACGTGGGCCCCACCCGGGAATCACGTGGGCCCCACCCGGAAATCACGTGGGCCCCACCCGGAAATCACGTGGGACCCACCCGGAAATCACGTGGGCCCCACCCGGAAATCACGTGGGCCCCACCCGGAAATCACGTGGGACCCACCCGGAAATCACGTGGGCCCCACCCGGAAATCACGTGGGCCCCACCCGGAAATCACGTGGGCCCCACGGGGAAATCACGTGGGCCCCACCCGGAAAACACGTGTGCCCCACCCGGAAATCACGTGGGCCCCACCCGGAAATCACGTGGGCCCCACCCGGAAATCACGTGGGCCCCACCCGGAAATCACGTGGGCCCCACCCGGAAATCACGTGGGCCCCACCCGGAAATCACGTGGGCCCCACCCGGAAATCACGTGGGGCCCACCCGGAAATCACGTGGGCCCCCAGGGGAAATCACGTGGGCCCCACCCGGAAATCACGTGGGCCCCACCCGGAAATCACGTGGGCCCCACCCGGAAATCACGTGGGCCCCCAGGGGAAATCACGTGGGCCCCACCCGGAAATCAC